>NW_027168920.1:0-10000 GCF_036898095.1 Palaemon carinicauda | reverse complement strand
GCTGATAGGCTTAATGAATATCAGGACATTTTAGGCAATTCCACTTGGGTTACTAGAGATAACATCTCCGTGAAAGATTTTTTACGATTAATGTATTTAACTTGCATGACACTTATGTTGCCTGAAGCTTTAGTGCAGTGTTTTAATAAAAAGTTAACGCCTGCAAGTACGGAATTGGATGTATATAAACAGATAAAAAAACACATGTCCAAGTGTCCAGATCTCGATCCCGTGTTAACTCAAGTTTTTGCAAAGAATGAAACAAAGCCACAAACAGTGAACGTAGTTAATAGTCAAGTAGCGGGAATGACGTGTTATAATTGCAAACGTCAGGGTCACTTAAGCGCGGACTGCAGAACGAAATTCTGCTCGATTCATAATAGTTCAACTCATTCATACAATCAATGTTACTCGCGTAAGACACAACAGAATCCCAGAAATACACAGTCAATTCCACAGTCAGTTCCATATGGAAATAAAAAGAAAAATCCTCATTTTAACAATAAGAAGAAACAACCAAATGTCAATGCAGTTCAGAGTCCAAAGCAAACAAACACTTCTTCGAATATCGCTGAGCCTGGGTCGTCAAACCAGACCTCGCAAGGTCAGACTAATTTTCAGAATGTGCAGAGCAAAGCAAATACCACATAGTTAACTCCAGAGGGGAAGAGAGTGATGTTGGGTCAAGGTCATTCATGTCAACATCAATAGTATTGAATAATCAATTTAATGTTTTATCAGATAATTGTTAGACAATAGATTTTCCTATGAAACACACGGCCGAATTAAATAAAACAGTGCATGCTCCCGTAGATTTGCAACGAATTCATACAATAATAAGCCAAAATGAGTTACGACCAACCTTATATGCTGTAAATTTAGAACACAAATCCTTTATGTTATTTTTTGACTCTGGTAGTCCCCGTAATATCATGGATTTGAAGACACATCATTTGTTGTTTTTGAACTTTCCGATTGAAAAATCCGGAGTTAGACTCTCGAGTATAGGAAATAATGAATTAAATAAGGAGTTTTGTCTAGACATGGCGAAACGTTCTGTTTTAGCTTCCTGCTGTACCGTAACCTACGCCAAACAAGGATGTTCAAGGCGATAAATATCATCACCGTGATGCCTAATCCTGCTAGTAGTATGGGGTGAAGAATTTCCTTATAAGTCGGTGACAGGTGGTCCATCTCGGTCAATTTCATCAACCGCTTGGCCACTTGTTGATTGTACGGGAGAGGAAGTGCTGGCATTGTAGATGTCCACGTGAAGTTCGCGAAGTAGGCTCGTTCTCTGATGAGTGTCCTTAGACTAGTCACCATGTAATTAGGGGAAGTCCCGATACAACCATCTGCTACAACAAAGATGTGGGCGAAAGATGTGGATCAGTCAGGGCATGATACATTGAAGCCGTCCTTGTCGTATCGTATCCACGAGCCATTGTTCAGTCTGCAATTGAACTCATTATTGTCAAAGGGATAAAGCTTATCCAGACAATTTTCACTTGTATGGGAGAGAGCACCTTCTAGCACTATACCTAACTCGCATGAATCCATTAAGTTTTTATGGAATTCAAATGAGTCAGCTGTACATATTTTTCTATCCATAGCGTCTGAACAGTGAGTTAATTTATCTAAGTCTTTAATGACCGTATATGTTACCTTGTCTGGGGAAATCAATACGTGTCCTGTCAAACTGGATATTACTGGATTTGAGTGATTCGTCATGAAAGTCGGAAATGGTGATATCCTGTAAGATTGCCAGGCATCAGAAGAATCAAAGGGAATTGTAATCCTAATCTTGTTATTATCAACGCTTACTGTAATTAGGCTGTAATAAAATTCTAACCTACGTTCGCCTAACAAAGGAACATAGCCTAGTTTATCCCTTCCGTTCTCCAGAATTAACTTTAAGTAATTTATAGGCAACAAATGGGGCGACAGTACACCTTTAGTTGCTAACGTGATAGCTTCTACATAATCCTTGGATTTCTCAATGAAATGTGCAATTCTGTTATGTATGTGATCTATCTTTGAATCATAATACGTTAACGTTGCCAACAAATCCTGTACTTCCATAATCTGAATGATATTATTTGAATGTTCATTTACTAAATCCATCATTTGATTGATTGAAGCTAACTGATTCCTTAGTTCTGACATAATCAATTAATCTTCATGAGTCAAGAACTCAATTTTCTTATTTTTATTACTAATCTTAAGACGATTGGAAATCCGTTTATTTATGCTGCATTAAACATCTTTGGGTCTGTTGCAAGTTTAGGTTTAGGAATTTCCAATCGTCTTAAGATTAGTAATCAAAATAAGAAAATTGAGTTCTTGACTCATGAAAATGAATTGATTATGTCAGAACTAAGGAATCAGTTAGCTTCAATCAATCAAATTATGGATTTAGTAAATGAACATTCAAATAATATCATTCAGATTATGGAAGTACAGGATTTGTTGGCAACGTTAACGTATTATGATTCAAAGATAGATCACATACATAACAGAATTGCACATTTCATTAAGAAATCCAAGGATTATGTAGAAGCTATCACGTTAGCAACTAAAGGTGTACTGTCGCCCCATTTGTTGCGTATAAATTACTTAAAGTTAATTCTGGAGAACGGAAGGGATTAACTAGGCTATGTTCCTTTGTTAGGCGAACGTAGGTTAGAATTTTATTACAGCCTAATTACAGTAAGCATTGATAATAACAAGATTAGGATTACAATTCCCTTTGATTCTTCTGATGCCTGGCAATCTTACAGGATATCACCATTTCCGACTTTCATGACGAATCACTCAAATCCAGTAATATCCAGTTTGACAGGACACGTATTGATTTCCTCAGACAAGGAAACATATACGGTCATTAAAGACTTAGATCAATTAACTCACTGTTCAGACGCAATGGATAGAAAAATATGTACAGCTGACTCATTTGAATTCCATAAAAACTTAATGGATTCATGCGAGTTAGGTATAGTGCTAGAAGGTGCTCTCTCCCATACAAGTGAAAATTGTCTGGATAAGCTTTATCCCTTTGACAATAATGAGTTCAATTGCAGACTGAACAATGGCTCGTGGATACGATACGACAAGGACGGCTTCAATGTATCATGCCCTGACGGATCCACGTCTTTCGCCCACATCTTTGTTGCAGCAGATGGTTGTATCGGGACTTCCCCTAATTACATGGTGACTGGTCTAAGGACACTCATCAGAGAACGAGCCTACTTCGCGAACTTCACGTGGACATCTACAATGCCAGCACTTCCTCACCCGTACAATCAACAAGTCGCCAAGCGGTTGATGAAATTGACCGAGATGGACCACCTGTCACCGACTTATAAGGAAATTCTTCACCCCATGCTACTAGCAGGATTAGGCATCACGGTGATGATATTTATCGCCGTGAACATCCTTGTTTGGCGTAGGTTACGGTACAGCAGGAAGCTAAAACAGAACGTTTCGCCATGTCCAGACAAAACTCCTTATTTAATTCAGTTTAAAGCCGTTTGAAGTGGCCACCTCATTCGATAAAGGAGTAAAATGTTTGGAAATTGAGTTTGTAAGAAAAGCTGTTAGTACGCTAGTAATATGTAAATGAGGAAATTTTTGAACTTTGCATGGTTAAAAATACATTATAAAAAAAACATTTAAAAAAATATAAATAATTTTTTCTCTCGGCATCTAATAAAATATATAAGCCGGAATGTTAAAAAGAAAAGAGAAAAAAAAAAGAAAATTAACAGAATCTATGGGCGTCTAATAAAATATATCAGCCCTATATATATATATATATATATATATATATATATATATATATATATATGTGTGTGTGTACGAAACCGTGGTACGTGTACGTACCAGGAATTCGTGTTTGTGCACTAAAATTGAATCTACCAAGGTAACAAATATTTTTATTAGTTACCGTATTGTGTTAATCTATGTTTCTGACAAAGGTAACAATTATTCTTTAACAAGTTACCGAATCATATGTATATCAGTATTTTTCTTTTGGTACCATATAATCATTTGCTAACAATGTACCATATATATGATCTGTATTTATCATGCATTTTTTTTTCTTCTTTGCTTTGGTAATATCTTTTCATATGCATTATTGTTATTATTTTTTGATTTGCCTATTTGGACATTCGTCCTCATTTGCTTATAGCTAAAGTTAAACAAAGAATAATACATATGTCCAGTCACACCTAGTAAACATGTTTTGGCTTGTTGTTAAATTTTTTTTGAAAAAATTGAGATAGCTGGCCGAGCTAATGTAATAAATGAAATAGTTGTTATTACATGTTTAAAACACATGACGTAATGTGTCATTTTGGATGAAGATGCTAGCCGTGAGATTTGCTGTAGTCATGTAAAATCATAAACAGGATGCACTATGCAGCCTCGGCAATGTAACATTTTTCTGAAACGTCAACACCAATGCATCAGTGTGTGAAAGATTGTGACGTCACCGGATGCAGGTGTCTTCCGAGAAAGAATGTAACAGTTTCCATATTGTGTTTAAATGCTACGTCAACTAAGCATACGATATCTGTGATATCGATAATTTAATCAGTTCATATCTATACTTCACCTGAATTGGTCATCCGACCAAACCAGCTCCACTCCTATGATGGAGATGTTTAACTCTGTTGTTTTTAGAGCTAATAAGATGAACTTCGTTATCCAAACTTAACATCTTAAACAACACATACTCAATGCGTGCTTATAAAAGTAGCACACTAATATATATATATATATATATATATATATATATATATATATATATATATATATATATATATATATATAGTATATATATATATATATATATATATATATATATATGTATATATATATATATATATATATATATATATATATATATATATATATATATATATATATATATATATATATATATATATATATATATATATATATATATATATATATATATATATTATATATATGTATATATATATATATATATATATATATATATATATATATATATGGATATTCATATATATATATATATATATATATATATATATACATATATATAAATATATTAAATTTTGTATTATTAATAAAAAAAAAAATGCTAGGTTGGATTGAGAACATTTTGTATCTGAAAAGTAAACCGAAGAATTTAATGAATTAGCCATTACCTTCAAGAGAGGCAATAGATAGTCACTATTATCATAGGATTGGGCAAGCTTTTTATTCGTGTATCTTTTGAATATTATTTTCTTATTAATTTCTTGCTCAGATCGTCTGCTTTTTTAATAAGAAATTATTTTGATTCGAGTTAGGGATTCTACTTTCCTAAGAACAACAGTAAGCTTCGATGTGTTTGGGGGCAAGCTTGTTATCGATGTACGTAATACTGAATGAAACCGCTCAAAAGCATTACTCGTCCAAGACAATTCCTTAATTACTCGGCAGTATTCATTCCGAAAAATTGGGCTCTTATCGTCGGAAAAGAACCATCGATACTTTCTATTTGAGTTGGTACGTTTTTCTATGAACTGTCTGGCAAAAACGAAACAAACGACCTCTACTGGAGATTATAGAAAAATTATTGCAACAAATGTTACGAATCGCCCGGTCAAATTCAAATAATACCTGTTGAGATCTAATAGAGTAGCATTTTTTTTTTTTTTTTTTTTTTTACTTGTGTTTTGGGCGGAAGCAGAATGAAAGCTTCATGACAAGCTCTACCATTTATGATATCATGAATCGTTAAAAGCTGATACCATGTACTAGGAGTAGGTGATGATTAGAATGAGTCCTCCATTCTTTAAATGAAGCATTTTTCTCTAGTTAAAGACGGTCGTTGAAGGCCAAGATTAAAATCTTAATTCCATAAGTGCTGTTGTGTCTCATTGCAGGAACAAATCACCGCCTTCCAAGTAGTTATAAAAAAAAAAAATCAGGAACTTGAAACCCAATTCCATGAAGAAACAAAGCAGGAGCACCAAGAGTCCATTGCACCTGTAGTAATACATGCAGATATTGTTTCTAACTTTGGTAAGTCAAATATAGTATCCTTACTAATATCATCTGTTGTTTCTGAAATAAGCACACGCATACTTGTATTGCAACTTATTTTTCCATATTCAGAAAATACTCGTCAAACTCATCATGGTCTGTCACTGGCCTCATTTAATGTCTCCTTTTCTCGAAATGTTAGAGATTTGGAAGGATTGCATAGTTTCGGCGAAAGTACTATACTGTATAGTAGGTGAAATTACCGGATACCGATTTGAAAAAAAAATGTCCTGGATCCAATTTTCTGGCACCGAATTTTCCGGGACAAAAATTATTGAAAACCTATGTATACATATATATATATATATATATATATATATATATATATATATATATATATATAGATATATATATATATATATATATATATATATATATATATGTATATATATATATATATATATATATATATATATATATATATATATATATATATATATTATATATATATATATATATATATATATATATATATATATATATATATATATATATATATATATATATATATATATGTGTGTGTGTGTGTGTGTGTCTGTGTGTGTGTGTGTGTGTGTGTGTTTGTGTATAGGGCTGTAGGAGTAGGGGTATGTAGGCTAAATGTCCACTTTTTGTCGAATATTTACTTTTCCATATTTTATTTCAGAAAAGATTAAAAGATATCAAACTGCATAGAATTAGTAACTCATTCTTCATAAGAATTATTATTCAAGAACAATTTCACGAATGCAAGGATTTTTTTAACATGCATTTCCATGTTAGCTTAAGGAATTATTTTACGAATGTATATTTATTTGCATCATATCATCAACACTTCTTCATTCATCATCTCCCACTTCAGGCTTCATAGTCCTCAGCCATTAAGGCCTGGGTCTTCCAACTCTTTTAGTGCCTTATGAAGTCGACTTGGTAGTTTGGTGAGCTAATCTCTCCTGGGGGTGGGGTTGGGGGGGGGGGGGGGGGGTCGGTGCATAGAGCATGACCAAACAATCTCCATCTACCCATCACCATGATCTCATCAGCATATGGCACCTGATTAGTCTGTTTCATTTCTAACCCTGTCCTACCATTTAACTCCAAATATTCTTTTGAGGGCTTTGTTCTCAAATCTAAAAAAAAAATCTGTTGGATATAGTTTCATTGTCATCCTACTATTCATGTTCATACAATAGCAATGATCTCACTAAACGGATACATGGTCTGATTTTTATATGTAAATTCAGGAAATTTGATTTCCAGATTCTACTTTACCTAGCCATTGAAAGCTCAAGATGGAGGTGACTGACGAAATTTAACCTAGATCATTTGCGTCAATAGGCGTAGGAGATGATTATGATGATGATTTAATTACATCATATATATATATATATATATATATATATATATATATATATATATATATATATATATATATATATATATATAATATATATATATATATATATATATATATATATATATATATATATATATATATATATATATATATATATATGTCCCATATTGACGGATAATGAAATATCGGATCATGGTTTTTTTTTCACTTTATTACAAAAGGTTCGTAAGTACACAGTGCTGTAAAACTGAACCTCTCAGGCGAGCGCCTTGTCTCAGAGAACGCACAAAGGAAACTAACTATCACTCGCTATAAAAAATCCTATCCTTCTACAACAACATGCTGAGTTATAGGTTTTGTGGAAGTCTCAGTATTATAGAATTCCTTTACTTTGACGTGCAACACATATTTTCATACAAGAATTAGGGCATTACTCCACCCCCCAGCTCTTCACTCTCCGGGAGGAGGTGCGCACTCCCCCTCACTAGTCTATGATATATGGAATAGGCATGCCATGTACTAAACAGAAATGCAATATATATATGTATATATATATATATATATATATATATATATATATATATATATATATATATATATATATATATATATATATACATATATATATATATAGAAATAATCCTGAAAACATAACACATCTAACGCACAAAAAAAAAATTAAAAAGGAAATATTGCGTTTAGAAATGTATACAATACGAAATAAATAATTCCACTCATTTCTTCCTAAGACATCTGCAACTAATATAAAGAATGCCTAAAGAGAAAAAAAAATAATCTCAACATGAGTATTATACATCATCATAAATAACCTTCCTCTGGTTGCGGGCAATATGGGCTTTTAGTGCGGAACAAAGGTAGGAATAGATATTCCTTCATCCCTTAAATTTACTTGTCCGGGTTTACGATGCTATTTTGCAACACAACTCACCACCACCGTTTCGCCATATATTTTAATCACAACTACACTTGCACTTGCATCTATCAGCCGGTGGCCTCTAGCCGTTTTCCCGAGAAAACCATTCATCATCCCGCCCTTCTTTCGTAACATTAAGTATAAGGTATTCACATCTACACATTCTCTATCACTGCCTATATTCAAGGCTGACCTTTAATCCCACAGTCACTTGCCATTCGAGAACCGGCCCGTCCCTAGCAACCAGGAATCATATAAATACATGAATAATACAGCATCCTCCTGACGGATCTCACCTGACGTATTTAACCTCTGATTGTTTTTAGGCTCACTCAACAGTATGTCATACATATTGCCACAATCAGCAAAATTACAGCACTCTACATATACATCAAGCATCAACATTGTTATCATCGTTTTTTTTAACACACGTCAAAAGAAAAAATTGGGGTCTGTTCAAACAACAACAACAGTAAAGAAAAAAAATCTACTCATCAACTCGCGGAATGTCATGTATGCAGAGGTAAGGAGGAACACTCTGATTGACGCTTAAAAACTACCTCTCCAGGCTCCACATGTATGTAGGCCTGATGATATTCAGACACTGCGTCATTAATAATGCTTTGTATCACAACTGTGTTAGATTCAAACATCTTTACTCGGTACGAACTAAAATACGCTGGCTCCAGTTTGTGTTTCCTAGGTTATAATCGTTTCAAATCCACACGATCGCCCATAAATACTTTTACCGGTGCGGGTTTGAACCAACCATCATACTTTGAGCTGCGTTTTTCATTAGCTCTTTTCAAAAACTTTTCATTGGTGTTCATTACTCTCCTCAATTGATTTAATAAATATACACGGTATTGCTCTGTTGAATAATTTGGCAATTAGTGCGAATTAATCAGTACCGTATATGGTAACACAGGATCCTCTCCATACACTAAAAAGAAAGGCGGGTCCCTGAGCGAAGCATTATATGCAATGTTCAAAGCTAGCTCAGCTGCATAGAGCATGGTGTGCCAATGAAGTGGTCATCAGCCACTAAGCAACGTAAAATTTGCACTACTTCCCTATGATGCAATTCCACTAAGCCATTAGACGAAGGCCTATATGCGGTCACTGAAAGGTGTTCAATTTTCATCCAGTTCGTGACCGATTTCCCACCTTATTTCTAAACTTGAGACCATTATCACTTATCAAAATTTTCTGGCAACCAAACCTAGTAATGAAAGAAGACAGCTCCTGGGCTAAAGAATTTGCCGATTTATCCAACATTGCGTAGGTATGAGTGTACCGAGTAAATGCATCCACAAATACACATATATACTTATGTTGTGTTAAACCAGTAGGAAATGGTCCTAGCACATCCATATGCACTCTATAAAATTCAATAGGAATCACAGGCCACTTTCTGGCTTCCGGTACAGGGTTTTTATGTTCTTTGAAACAGTTATAAGCATGAAAACCTATTATATGAATGTCTATAGATTCTTTCATTCCTAACCAAAAGAAGGATTCACATGCTCTCCTTAATGTTCTATCAATCCCTAAATGCCCTGCTTACGGACTTGCATGTACAATGTGAATGGCTCGATTAATTAAAGAGGGAGAAAAAACTACCCGTGCATAAAATTCACCTCCGCTCT
>NW_027168919.1:47500-50000 GCF_036898095.1 Palaemon carinicauda | reverse complement strand
AAACATCTCTTGGGTCGTATTAAGGGTGGGTTTATCTCGCTGTATCAGTAGGGCTTCTAGGATGCGTAGACGTCGACCATCTGGGGCGCTACCAATAATCTTGGTGTTACTGATAATATCAGCTCGACAAATAGGGGTGTTATGTCTTTGTAGGGCATGATTCTTTATAGCCCCTTGCTGTACGTGGCAAGAAATTCTCTTGGAAAGACGCATAGTTGTCATGCCAATATAATTTCCGGGACAACCACGGATAGGGCATTGATATGCATAGACAACATTCGTCTTCTTTAAGAAATCCTGCTCTGGGGGCGCTGGGTTATTCCTCATAATAAGGCTTTTCGTCTTGGCCGTTTGGTAATATATGATGAAGTCCAATTTCTGGGTGTTTTCAGTAGGGGATACATTATTCTTGATGATTTCTTTCATTGCCTTCTCGTCTTGCAGGTAATTCGGATGCATATGTCCTTTGTAAAATAGCTTGATGTTATTGCTACTGTCGATTCTCTCGGCGGGGTCGGGTTCGTACCACTTGTCTACTGCTTTCCTGACTTCCTTTTGGACGTGCTTATTAGAGAATCCATTGTTGACAAGTACTTGGGATATTCGGTCCAGTTCCTTGTGTGTGTCGCACCAGGTGGAACAGTGCGACAGGGCACTCCTGACATAAGCCTTGATGGTAGAACTCTTATATCGGGTGGGGCACTCACTGTCTCCATTCAAGCACATGCCTAGGTTTGTGGGTTTAGTATACACTGTGGTCCGAAATCCATTCTCCGTCGAGGTGACTAGGACATCCAGGAACGGGAGGCGATTATCTTGGCTGTGTTCGAGGGTGAAACGGAGTACACTATGGTCCTCAAACATCTTCCTCAAAGTCTCGATTTCATCACTTGATCTCGCTTTCACAAAGGTATCGTCTATGTACCTAAAGTACAAAAAGGGGCATTCTACACGGGAGAACACTCTCTCTTCTACAATTCCCATGTAAAAATTCGCGAATAGGACTCCCAGGGGTGAGCCCATCGCTACACCATCCTTCTGTAAGTAGGTATGCCCTCGATGGGTGGTAAAGGGGGCCCTCTTCGTACAGATGGCTAGGAGGGTCCGAAGGGCTGGTTCAGGGATGTTCAGAGATGGTGTAGAGTCGTCCCTATAGACCCTATCTGCGATAAGGTCTATGGTTTCGTCCACAGGCACGTTTGTGAATAAAGACTCTACATCCATCGATGCAATAACTCCATCACACGTAGAGTCCTTAATTTTATCCAGGAATTCAGTGGATGAAGCTACACAGTAACGATTTGGAATGTAGGGCGTCAGGATGGCATTCAGTCGTTTGGCAAGCTGGTAAGTCGGAGTAGGGCATTGACTTATAATGGGGCGTAGGGGGTTGCCCTGCTTGTGGGTTTTCACATTGCCATAAAGGTAGCCCGGCCAGAAATCCCCTGAAATAACTGGTAGGTGCATGGCATTGGTTGCTGCATTCACGGCCTCGATGGTTTTGTTAGCCTCTTTCTTGATTTCTTCGATAGGGTTTCTGGTGAGGCGCACAAATTTTGAGGAATCAGCCAGGATGTCGTCGAGTTTCTTGTGGTATTCCTCTGTGTCAATACGCACAAAGGCAGCAGTCTTGTCTGCCCTACGAACAGTAACACCAGCAACCTGCTTAAGTTCCTTGGCAGCTGCCTTCATGAAAACCAATGAAAATTCCAGCCCTTTCACTTGTAATCCTGATCCTGGGTATAAATACCACCCGACTGCAGCAACCACCTCACTCTCTACCTGATGAAGAGGAAGGACTTATCCTCGAAACGCGTCGTAGTTTTTACTATTTTGTACCAAAAGTTTTACTTGTATTTTGTGAGAATATACTTGAAAAGTCTTCCCGATTTTGTCATTCACCCGACTGATGAATTTTTCAAGTCTGCTGGCTGATTGCAGTGCTCTAGAGAAGCGAATTATCCGGAAAATAGAAAAATTGGATAAGAAAATAAACTCTGCCGATGCAGCCATTACTTTTAACTCAACCTGCCTAAAAGAGGGTCTCCTACCACGATATACCGAAGTCCAGCTGTTCGACCCGTCGGCCCAAAATGATCCTGGTACCCGTGCCTACAGACGTAGCCTCCTCCAGAGGCAGCTCCAACAGAAGCAGGCGCTGAAGGACGAGCTCACAGCCCTCCGGACCCGTCTCGTGGAGGAATGGGTCAACACCAGGGAAAGAAGAGCAGAGCAGAATGAAGACAGTACCGATCCAGACACCCCTCCTGAACCTGACAGCGACCCTGACGAAGATGAGGACGCCCCTGATGAGGACTCCCGAGAACATGTCGATGACAACCCAGAATTCGACCCTACCAGCCAACAGAGAGAGGACGAGGACATCGGGGGTGGCCTGAACTACCCTGACAACATTACCCATGCCCTCCGAATCCTTAAGAAGAGAGACATGCAGAAGAGGACCCGCACCATCCTGAAGAAATTGATCAACCTCAACGGT
>NW_027168919.1:37500-40000 GCF_036898095.1 Palaemon carinicauda | reverse complement strand
GTTTGGTAATATATGATGAAGTCCAATTTCTAGGTGTTTTCAGTAGGGGATACATTATTCTTGATGATTTCTTTCATTGCCTTCTCGTCTTGCAGGTAATTCGGATGCATATGTCCTTTGTAAAATAGCTTGATGTTATTGCTACTGTCGATTCTCTCGGCGGGGTCGGGTTCGTACCACTTGTCTACTGCTTTCCTGACTTCCTTTTGGACGTGCTTATTAGAGAATCCATTGTTGACAAGTACTTGGGATATTCGGTCCAGTTCCTTGTGTGTGTCGCACCAGGTGGAACAGTGCGACAGGGCCCTCCTGACATAAGCCTTGATGGTAGAACTCTTATATCGGATGGGGCACTCACTGTCTCCATTCAAGCACATGCCTAGGTTTGTGGGTTTAGTATACACTGTGGTCCGAAATCCATTCTCCGTCGAGGTGACTAGGACATCCAGGAACGGGAGGCGATTATCTTGGCTGTGTTCGAGGGTGAAACGGAGTACACTATGGTCCTCAAACATCTTCCTCAAAGTCTCGATTTCATCACTTGATCTCGCTTTCACAAAGGTATCGTCTATGTACCTAAAGTACAAAAAGGGGCATTCTACACGGGAGAACACTCTCTCTTCTACAATTCCCATGTAAAAATTCGCGAATAGGACTCCCAGGGGTGAGCCCATCGCTACACCATCCTTCTGTAAGTAGGTATGCCCTCGATGGGTGGTAAAGGGGACCCTCTTCGTACAGATGGCTAGGAGGGTCCGAAGGGCTGGTTCAGGGTTGTTCAGAGATGGTGTAGAGTCGTCCCTATAGACCCTATCTGCGATAAGGTCTATGGTTTCGTCCACAGGCACGTTTGTGAATAAAGACTCTACATCCATCGATGCAATAACTCCATCACACGTAGAGTCCTTAATTTTATCCAGGAATTCAGTGGATGAAGCTACACAGTAACGATTTGGAATGTAGGGCGTCAGGATGGCATTCAGTCGTTTGGCAAGCTGGTAAGTCGGAGTAGGGCATTGACTTATAATGGGGCGTAGGGGGTTGCCCTGCTTGTGGGTTTTCACATTGCCATAAAGGTAGCCCGGCCAGAAATCCCCTGAAATAACTGGTAGGTGCATGGCATTGGTTGCTGCATTCACGGCCTCGATGGTTTTGTTAGCCTCTTTCTTGATTTCTTCGATAGGGTTTCTGGTGAGGCGCACAAATTTTGAGGAATCAGCCAGGATGTCGTCGAGTTTCTTGTGGTATTCCTCTGTGTCAATAAGCACAAAGGCAGCAGTCTTGTCTGCCCTACGAACAGTAACACCAGCAACCTGCTTAAGTTCCTTGGCAGCTGCCCTCATGAAAACCAATGAAAATTCCAGCCCTTTCACTTGTAATCCTGATCCTGGGTATAAATACCACCCGACTGCAGCAACCACCTCACTCTCTACCTGATGAAGAGGAAGGACTTATCCTCGAAACGCGTCGTAGTTTTTACTATTTTGTACCAAAAGTTTTACTTGTATTTTGTGAGAATATACTTGAAAAGTCTTCCCGATTTTGTCATTCACCCGACTGATGAATTTTTCAAGTCTGCTGGCTGATTGCAGTGCTCTAGAGAAGCGAATTATCCGGAAAATAGAAAAATTGGATAAGAAAATAAACTCTGCCGATGCAGCCATTACTTTTAACTCAACCTGCCTAAAAGAGGGTCTCCTACCACGATATACCGAAGTCCAGCTGTTCGACCCGTCGGCCCAAAATGATCCTGGTACCCGTGCCTACAGACGTAGCCTCCTCCAGAGGCAGCTCCAACAGAAGCAGGCGCTGAAGGACGAGCTCACAGCCCTCCGGACCCGTCTCGTGGAGGAATGGGTCAACACCAGGGAAAGAAGAGCAGAGCAGAATGAAGACAGTACCGATCCAGACACCCCTCCTGAACCTGACAGCGACCCTGACGAAGATGAGGACGCCCCTGATGAGGACTCCCGAGAACATGTCGATGACAACCCAGAATTCGACCCTACCAGCCAACAGAGAGAGGACGAGGACATCGGGGGTGGCCTGAACTACCCTGACAACATTACCCATGCCCTCCGAATCCTTAAGAAGAGAGACATGCAGAAGAGGACCCGCACCATCCTGAAGAAATTGATCAACCTCAACGGTGGCAAACTTCGTATACCACAGGAACGCCAGGAGTACATCAATATCTCGGGGTATACCCCGACTCCTGCACAGGAACAAATTCTCAAGATGGGCCTCAACTGCCACTACGTGACCAGACCAAGGCCCACTGATAAACGCCTCGAGGTCGAGCTGCTACTTGACTCAATCCTCGCCCTTCAAGATCGTGGCACCCTGCGGACTACTGATGCCCTCCAGCCCTTGCTTCTTGCTGAGGCCCTCACTGAGAGGGGTCGTTACACCAGTGGTATCGTCACCCAGGATATGAAGGCAGCTGCCAAGGAACTTAAGCAGGTTGCTGGTGTTACTGTTCGTAGGGCAGACAAGACTG
>NW_027168919.1:15000-17500 GCF_036898095.1 Palaemon carinicauda | reverse complement strand
TAATAACGAGGTGGATCCAAATTCAGCTAGCCAAAATCAATAACCTAATAATAAAAAGGAAGAAGGAAGTAGGAGATGAAAACAACGAAAACCTTAATATTCCTACCTATCTTACAAAACTAAACAATACAGAATTAAACAGTCACACAACATAGCAATAGAACTCGTATATATAGAATTAGACAATCAATATATATATATATATATATATATATATATATATATATATATATATATATATATATATATATATATATATATATATATATATATATATATATATATATATATATATATATATATATATATATATATATATATATATATATAACTTCACCTCAAGTGAAGTACAGAAGGGGAGTTGAATACAGGGCCGTACTTAATCCATCAAGCCGCTATACTGAAGGGTAAAACTGTACGCCAGGCACTGAAGGGCAATCCACTTCCCTACACAAAAGGAACGATAATTTGTCTTACCTGGCGTCAGCCTCCCTACTTATCACCTCACGAGCCAGTTTGCTCTCACACTCGTACACAGCTGGACTGGAGGAATACGGCCAGTAAAATCAAGGTTCAGTGTCGGGAAACAGCGTCGACACAATTCCCGTACAAATCCTCCGACGGGAACAATTAGCAGAAAACTACCGTCGCAGATGACAGAGCATCTGCTAAACACTCATCAGAAGTGCGAAGGTAATTGCCAAAGTCGTCCTCCAAGACACCATGAATGCTGAGACCGGAAATAGTGTCGGTGAGAGCTTGTCAAGGCCCAAACTGCCTTCACTGGTCGACCATGTCCACTCATCACCTTCCCAGCGTTCATCAACACTCACAGCAAAAAAAAAAAAAAAAAAAAACAATCGTTAAAACGATAGTCCACTAATACACAAAGGAGGAGGAGGAGGCGCAAAAACACTATTCAACAATCGGAGAGCCACTTACATTAACACTATAGTAAACAAACAACAAAAATACTTTAACTTAAAAAGAAAAACAAGGCTGATTTAAATAAAATAAAGAAATAATTTTACGTTAACCTAATAATTATTAATATTATTATTAGTATTATTATCATTATTATTATTAATATTATTAAAATTGTTATTATTATTATTATTATTATTATTATTATTATTATTATTATTATTATTATTATTATTATTATTATTATTATTATTATTATTATTATTATTATTATTATTATTATTAAAATTATTATTATTATTATTATTATTATTATTATTATTATTATTATTATTATTAAAATTGTAATTATTATTATTATTATTATTATTATTATTATTATTATTATTATTATTATTATTATTATTATTATTATTATTATTATTATCATTATTATTATTTTTATTATTATTATTATTAAAATTGTAATTATTATTATTATTATTATTATTATTATTATTATTATTATTATTATTATTATTATTATTATTATTATTATTATTATTATTAATATTATTATTATTATTATTATTATTAGTATTAGTTTGTTGAGTGTAGTTGGAAAAGTGTATGGTAGAATACTGATTAATAGGATTAAGGATAAAACAGAGAATGCAATCTTGGAAGTACAGGGAGGTTTTAGAAGAGGTAGGGGTTGTATGAATCAGATTTTTACAGTTAGGCAGATATGCGAGAAATATTTAGCAAAAGGTAAGGAGGTGTATGTTGCGTTTATGGATCTGGAGAAAGCATATGATAGAGTTGATAGGGAAGCAATGTGGAATGTGATGAGGTTATATGGAGTTGGTGGAAGGTTGTTGCAAGCAGTGAAAAGTTTCTACACAGGTAGTAAAGCATGTGTTAGAATAGGAAATGAGGTGAGCGATTGGTTTCCGGTGAGAGTGGGGCTGAGACAGGGATGTGTGATGTCGCCGTGGTTGTTTAACTTGTATGTTGATGGAGTGGTGAGAGAGGTGAATGCTAGAGTGCTTGGACGAGGATTAAAACTGGTAGGCGAGAATGATCATGAATGGGAGGTAAATCAGTTGTTGTTTGCGGATGATACTGTACTGGTAGCAGACACAGAAGAGAAGCTTGACTGACTAGTGACAGAATTTGGAAGGGTGTGTGAGAGAAGGAAGTTGAGAGTTAATGTGGGTAAGAGTAAGGTTATGAGATGTACGAGAAGGGAAGGTGGTGCAAGGTTGAATGTCATGTTGAATGGAGAGTTACTTGAGGAGGTGGATCAGTTTAAGTACTTGGGGTCTGTTGTTGCAGCAAATGGTGGAGTGGAAGCAGATGTACGTCAGAGAGTGAATGAAGGTTGCAAAGTGTTGGGGGCAGTTAAGGGAGTAGTAAAAAATAGAGGATTGGGCATGGATGTAAAGAGAGTTCTATATGAGAAAGTGATTGTACCAACTGTGATGTATGGATCGGAGTTGTGGGGAATGAAAGTGATGGAGAGACAGAAATTGAATGTGTTTGAGATGAAGTGTCTGAGGAGTATGGCTGGTGTATCTCGAGTAGATAGGGTTAG
>NW_027168918.1:47500-51904 GCF_036898095.1 Palaemon carinicauda | reverse complement strand
ATGAAAAACACGACTAAATGTGTAAAATTTACCAATATATATATATATATATATATATATATATATATATATATATATATATATATATATATGTATATATGTATATATATATATATATATATATATATATATATATATGTATATATGTATATATATATATATATATATATATATATATATATATATATATATATATGTATATATATATATATATATATATATATATGGATAAATATCAACACAACATCGTGTTCAAATAGAAATAAATTTCTACCTCATACTTGGGATCGAACGCTAGCCCCTTCTAATGAAAGGCCAGGTCGAAACCAACCATGCCACGAGAGGCCATACAAGGAAATCGAAACCTGACGCTAACTAGCTGTCCGAGGATTTACCTGGTGAGACATCAGTCTCTTACCAGCGAGTTTTACCCGATTCCCCCGGCCCACCACGTGACACAATTGGTAGTAATTCATTCAAATTACCCCTAATGAGTAAATATGGATAAATATCAACACAACATCGTGTTCAAATAGAAATAAATTTCTACCTCATACTTGGGATCGAACACTAGCCTCTTCTAATGAAAGGCCAGGTCGAAACCAACCATGCCACGAGAGGCCATAAAAGGAAATCGAAACCTGACGCTAACTAGCTGTCCGAGGATTTACCTGGTGAGACATCAGTTTCTTACCAGCGAGTTTTACCCGATTTCCCCGGCCCACCACGTGACACAATTGGTAGTAATTCATTCAAATTACCCCTAATGAGTTAATATGGATAAATATCAACACAACATCGTGTACAAATAGAAATAAATTTCTACCTCATACTTGGGATCGAACGCTAGCCCCTTCTAATGAAAGGCCAGGTCGAAACCAACCATGCCACGAGAGGCCATAAAAGAGAGAAAAGAAACAATTAATAATATGCTTTGTTTGCCATTTCATGTGTGTTTTTTAGATGTTATACCCCTTTTGAAAAGACTAGACATTGCTGTAGTGTTTAAATATAATTGTACATTAAAAAACATAGTTCTGGAAATGATAATGTAATATATAGCATTCCTTGTTCAGAGTGTAACCTATTTTATGTTGGCCAAACATCAAAAAGTATACCAGTCAGATTAAAACAACATCAGGTGGCCGTCTCCAGGGGTCCTCTTAATAATGCCTTGGCCTCCCACTGGTTAGGGTCAAGTCACAGAATTGGTTGGTCAAAGACGGAAAAAGTAATCCATGTAAATGACTATTTCCAAAGGAATATTGTTGAATCATTTTTAATCTCCTGTACTCAAGGTAGAAATTTGAATCTAAACTCAGGTCTGTTTTCCGTGAATCCAGTATTATCCTTTTATCTAAAATCTGACTTCTCCGGAATTATTAAGAAACTGACAGCTGTTGGATCCCCTTCTCCAGTATAAATACGATGTCTCCTTATATGTATTCTCATTGCTGAATTTGATAATGTCCAGAGTGGATGAAAGTACTAACTTCAATCAAGTCTTTTCATTTTTCCTTTCGTGGCTATAATACATACATATATATATATATATATATATATTATATATATATATATATATATATATATATATATATATATATATATTCACATATATATATATATATATATATATATATATATATATATATATATATATATTCACACATATATATATATATATATATATATATATATATATATATATATATGTATATATATATATATATATATATATATATATGTATATATATATATATATATAAATCATAAAACAATGATAAATTTATTTAAAAAACTGGCCAGAAATAAATATTCATCTGAAAATAATTACAGAAATGTGATTTTTAGGTAAGAATACTTGTTAGTAAAGGTTTAGTCCGTGAAAATAAAATGAGATGTATTATTGCATTCTTTTATAAAAATCCATCAAATCTAATTTTTTTTTTTGATCGGTAATTGAATTTTAAAGTTATGCAAACGAATTTTATGGAGAGCTGGAGAGAAAAATTTCTCTAATTTCTATAATTATGAATTTTTTAATCATGAAATATATTTTCTTTACTTTACACAAAAAATTTCAAATAACAGCTTGACAGATCGCGAGAAACCATGTATAATCAAACTTATTTTCTGATTTTTGGAAAAACGAAAAGCCTTTTTAAAAGCCTTTATAGGGTCTTTGTGGAGGACTTTTGCGTCGAAATAAAGGCCGGGTTAGGATTCAATTGTGCCTGTAATATAATTTTCTCTCCGGGGAGGGGAATCTCGTATCCCCCTATTATGCCACGCTTTTTTTTTTATAAAAGGAAATTAATTTATATATTTCTTTGTTGGATTAATATTCTTGATTATTTTTGTGGTGCAGTACCAACCCCTTATTATTATTGCATGCAATAAGTGGCGTTTTATATTTTATGTATGAAAGATCTGTTATTATTCTTAGAATATTTCGTTTTAATTATTCATTACCTCTCGTATAATTTATTTATTTCCTTATTTCCTCTCCTCGCTGGACTAATATTTCCTATTGTAGTACCTGGGTTTATAGCATGCTGCTTTTCCAACTTGGGTTGCAGCTTAGCTAATAATAATAATAATAATAATAATAATAATAATAATAATAATAATAATAATAATAATAATAATAATAATAATAATAATAAACTTTTAAAGGCTTTTAAAGGTTTAAAGGCCACTCATGAATTATTATTATTATTATATGCTAAGCTACAACCCTAGTTGCTAAAGCAAGATGCTATAAGCCCAGGGGCCCCAACAGAGAAAATAGCCCAGTGAGGAAAGGAAATAAAGAAAAATAAAATATTTTAAGTATAGTAACAATATTAAAGTAAATATTTCCTATAAAAACTATAATAACTTTAATAAAACAAGATAAAGAGAAACTAGATAGAAGTGTGCCCGAGTGTACCCTCAAGCAAGATAACTCTAACCCAAGACAGTGGAAGACCATGGTACAGAGGTTATGGCACTACCTAAGACTAGAGAACGATGGTTTGATTTTGGAGTGTCCTTCTACTAGAACAGCTGCTTACCATAGCTGAAGAGTCTCTTCTACCCTTACCAAGAGGAAAGTAGCCACTGAACAATTACAGTGCAGTAGTTAACCCCTTGGGAGAAGAAGAATTGTTTGGTAATCTCAGTGTTGTCAGGAGTGTGAGGACAGAGGAGAATCTGTAAAGAATAGGCCAGATTATTCGGTGTCTGTGTAGGCAAAGGGAAAGAACCGTAACCAGAGAAAAGGGTCCTAAGTAGTACTGTCTGGCTAGTCAAAGGACCCCATAACTCTCTGGCGGTAGTATCTCCATGGCGGTTGGTGCCCAGGCCAACCTACTACCTACTAAAAGGGACAGAGGGAAGGGACATTGACATTGCTGTATCAAGCAGGGCAATGCCCTAGAGACTGACCATAGATATACATTTGATCATCGTCCAAGCCCCTCTCCACCCAAGCTAGGACCAAGGAGGGCCAGGAAATGGTTGCTGATGACTTAGCAGATAGACCTATAGGCTCCCCCCCAAAAAACACACAATCCTTAGCTCACAAGGATGGTTAGGTTACAGCGACCAAAGGAACTAACAAATTTGAGCGGGACTTGAACCCCACTCTGGCGTTCACCCAGTCAGGGACGTTACCGCATCGGCTGCATCTATCATTCTGGAAAAACTATCTCGTCTTCGTATCATAGAGGAATAAGTTTTATACTATTTTGTGAAGCAGTTATCATACTTTGTTAACATGGCTTTTCAGTTAAAACTTTAGTATCGATCAGTTGTCAAATCTAGCCATCTTTGGGAACATTATTTTCTTTTACGTTTACACGGAAAAATTTATCGTTACTAAAATATACCTGTATTTTAAGTAATTGTTTCTGATTATCCCATAATTTACATTTATAATCTTAATGTCGATTCATGTGTTACGCAATATTATTAGTAACTTCCAAAAATTTATGTCTCATAATACTCATTGAATTTTCAGCATCGAATAAGTACCTCATTATTTGTTTGAAACATCCTTAAAGAATAAAACAATTACTGTGGGGCTTTTTTAGGTGGTGAATGATTATAGAGAACTTGATTGAAATAACAAGATTTAGTTTCCAGCAACTGATAACTGAAATATTTAGTTAGAACTTATTTAATCTTCACTAGTCGTACATGTAATACTAATCTAATACATGCATTGTTGATAGCCATTTTTTTCTACTTAATTTCTTGATTGCTTTACAGCAAATTTCTTCGAAGTTGAGTAAAAAAAAAAAGAAATTGAAATTGAAAGATGATATGTAGTTTAGAATAAACTTCAATTTTTGTCTACAAAATTCTCGTAGAGTAAACTGCTGAATTATGCATCAAGTATTTCATAATAATTCTCGTTCA
>NW_027168918.1:32500-40000 GCF_036898095.1 Palaemon carinicauda | reverse complement strand
AGCTGTGTAAAAGATTTATAAGCATCAATAAATTCTTTGTGGATAAATTTTTAGGTCGAAATAAAGCATTATCTCAATCCATGTCATTCAAAGATCTTTACACATAAGATAAATAGGATCATAGTTGGAACAGTCAAAGCTTATAAGAAATAATTCGTGTGTGAAATAATTTCATAAGCTTAAAAAAAGAATGTATATATATATATATATATATATATATATATATATATATATATATATGTATATATATATATATATATATATATATACATATATATATATATATATGTATATATATATATATATATATATATATATATATATATATATATATATATATATATACATATATATACATATATATATATATATACATATATATATATATATATATATATATATATATATATATATATATTATATATATATATACATATATATATATATATATATATATATATATATATATATATATATATATATATATATATATATATGTATATATATATATGTATATATATATAAATATATATATATATATATATATATATATATATATATATATATATATATATATATCTCTGAAAGCATCAATAAAATCTTTGTGGATAAATTTTTTAGGTCGAAATAAAGGTTTTCTACGGACGGGGTGGGATTCAATTGTCCCTGTAATCTCATTTTGGCTGGAAAGGGGAATCTGGTATCGCCCCATTGTGCGACCCTTTTTCGAAGAGAAAATTAGTTTCTGTATTTCTTTGTAGGTAAAATAATCCTCAGATTAAAGATAATAATAGCTACTTATCAATTCTTTTAATACCATTTTATTCGATCATTCTTAAAAAGCCCTATGGGTTTCATCCCATAAAAGAATAAATAGTACTTTAATGCACGAAATAGTAATTTTATTATGTTATCATTGCTTTTATGAAGACATTTAGGAATCGATCATATTTATAATTGAATAATTTGGCAATCGTAGATTAGAAAAATGTCTTTACTTCTGTTATCTTTTCATGGGCAAGTTTATAGAAATTAATATTTGCATTTTCCACCATCATTTATAGTAATCACTTTTTATATTCATGACAATTGTGCATGAATAACAATGTTAGAAAATTCAAAGGATATATATTTGCTTTGAAAATACTTATTTTATTGTCACTCGTGTTCAAAAACTTAATTAATGAATATGTCTATAGTAAGTTCATCTTTCAGTTGGCGAATCACAATACATATTTTGCTTGTAGTATAAACTGCATATATGTAACAATTGATCAATGAAATATATAGAAAATATTGAATAAATTGAATCTAAATATGGAAATAAAGTAAAACACTTTTCATACTATTTGCATATGAAATAGCTATTTTGAAAAAGAATCTACAATAGTAAAATAAAATATTCTTCATTCTCTCACTTTTGATTTAAGCATATATCAGTATTTGAGAGAAAATAGAAAAAAAAATCCACAGGTTCCACGTAATTTTAAATAACCTACATCAATATTTGAGTAAAAGATTTGATAATCATTAAGCGAATAATTCATACATTATATATATATATATTGGGTTTGTGCATGTATTGTACCACTATATAAGGGTAAGGGAGATGTGCATGAGTGTTGTAATTCAAGAGGTATTAGTTTGTTGAGTGTAGTTGGAAAAGTGTATGGTAGAGTAATGATTAATAGGATTAAGGATAAAACAGAGAATGCAATCTTGGAAGTATAGGGTGGTTTTAGAAGAGGTCGGGGTTGTATGAATCAGATTTTTACAGTTAGGCAGATATGCGAGAAATATTTAGCAAAAGGTAAGGAGGTGTATGTTGCGTTTATGGATCTGGAGAAAGCATATGATAGAGTTGATAGGGAAGCAATGTGGAATGTGATGAGGTTATATGGAGTTGGTGGAAGGTTGTTGCAAGCAGTGAAAAGTTTCTACAAAGATAGTAAAGCATGTGTTAGAATAGGAAATGAAGTGAGTGATTGGTTTCCGGTGAGAGTGGGGGTGAGACAGGGATGTGTGATGTCGCCATGGTTGTTTAACTTGTATGTTGATGGAGTGGTGAGAGAGGTGAATGCTCGAGTGCTTGGACGAGGACTAAAACTGGTAGGCGAGAATGACCATGAATGGGAGGTAAATCAGTTGTTGTTTGCGGATGATACTGTACTGGTAGCAGACACAGAAGAGAAGCTTGACCGACTAGTGACAGAATTTGGAAGGGTGTGTGAGAGAAGGAAGTTGAGAGTTAATGTGGGTAAGAGTAAGGTTATGAGATGTACGAGAAGGGAAGGTGGTGCAAGGTTGAATGTCATGTTGAATGGAGAGTTACTTGAGGAGGTGGATCAGTTTAAGTACTTGGGGTCTGTTGTTGCAGCAAATGGTGGAGTGGAAGCAGATGTACGTCAGAGAGTGAATGAAGGTTGCAAAGTGTTGGGGGCAGTTAAGGGAGTAGTAAAAAATAGAGGGTTGGGCATGAATGTAAAGAGAGTTCTATATGAGAAAGTGATTGTACCAACTGTGATGTATGGATCGGAGTTGTGGGGAATGAAAGTGATGGAGAGAGAGAAATTGAATGTGTTTTAGATGAAGTGTCTAAGGAGTATGGCTGGTGTATCTCGAGTAGATAGGGTTAGGAACGAAGTGGTGAGGGAGAGAACGGGTTTAAGAAATGAGTTAGCGGCTAGAGTGGATATGAATGTGTTGAGGTGGTTTGGCCATGTTGAGAGAATGGAAAATGGTTGTCTGCTAAAGAAGGTGATGAATGCAAGAGTTGATGGGAGAAGTACAAGAGGAAGGCCAAGGTTTGGGTGGATGGATGGTGTGAAGAAAGCTCTGGGTGATAGGGGGATAGATGTGAGAGAGGCAAGAGAGCGTGCGAGAAATAGGAATGAATGGCGAGCGATTGTGATGCAGTTCCGGTAGGCCCTGCCGCTTCCTCCGGTGCCTTAGATGACCGCAGAGGTAGCAGCAGTATGGGATTCAGCATTATGAAGCTTCATCTGTGGTGGATAATGTGGGAGGTTGGGCTGTGGCGCCCTAGCAGTACCAGCTGAACTCGGTTGAGTCCCTGGTTAGGCTGAAGGAACGTAGAGAGTAGAGGTCCCCTTTTTGTTTTGTTTCTTTGTTGATGTCGGCTACCCCCCAAAATTGGGGGAAGTGCCTTTGGTATATGGATGGATGGATATATATATATATATATATATATATATATATATACGTATATATATATATATATATATATATATATATATACGTATATATATATATATATATATATATATATATATATATATATATATATATATATATATACTGTATATATATACATATATATATATATATATATATATTATATATATATATATATATATATATATATATATATATATATATATATATCTATCTATCTATCTATCTATCTATCTATCTATATATATATATATATATATATATATATATATATATATCTATATAATAGTATTTCTC
The DNA here is from genome assembly GCF_036898095.1 of Palaemon carinicauda. Lineage (NCBI taxonomy): Eukaryota > Metazoa > Arthropoda > Malacostraca > Decapoda > Palaemonidae > Palaemon > Palaemon carinicauda. Next base: position 36,511 of record NW_027168918.1, on the reverse strand, counting down.
GTTCAACAAATAACGAATGAGAACTGACGGATGGCAATTTAGTGAAACGCTGTTAAACATTTCACTCCGACACGTCAATCTCAATCTTGTACAACAGATCACCTTTGAAATGATACGTCATCATCTCAATGAAACTCTATGTTTGAGTTCTATCTGTAGTAAAATGATAGATTCAAATACAGTAAAGTTTTAATATTCACTGGGAATGATCTTCTTCATCGGGTAATTGAATCAATAGAACTTCAAAAGTTCAAACTTGCCGAAAATGATTTCATGTTGAACAGGCTGACAAAAGTCATTGCATAGTTTATATATGAAGTATCTGTTTTGATACTGTTAATGTTTCTAAGATATTTCAACTCTTAATTACTTCTTATATCGTTTATTTATTCATTTATTTACTCTCCTCACTGGGCTATTTTTCCCTGTTGGAGCCTTCAGCTTAAAGCATCTTGCTTTTCCAACTTGGGTTGTAGCTTAGCTATTAATAATAATAATAAATAATAATAATTGCAAATATATTATGTAATTCAAAGACCTGACGAATATTCTCAACAACGTTGTTCCCGCGAGTTAAAAAAAAAAGTAGTTGTTGATGACACTTCAATAAGCTTTTTTTTTTTTTTTTTCGAAGAAAGGAAATGAGGAAAGAATGATTTTTCATGTCTGGAAAATGTCTAATGTCCTTTTATATATTTCCTCAAACGTTGGCTCATTACGTGAACGCTTAATAAGATTTCGACTTACATATTTCATCCTAATCTTGTTGATTGAACATGTAAACTTTGCTTCACAAATTCAGTTTTATAACTCGTCACTCCTAGATTTGTATTTCGGATGTTGCATGAAATAGTTGGTTCCTTTCTAATTGATGACTTCATAGTTTTTTTTTGTTTTTTTTTTTTTTGTTATCAGATTCCTTTTGTACAGTTTGTTTTCTGATTTCTTTGTTTTATCTTTCTTTCCTTTTCTCATTATTCTTTTGTTTTTTCTTCTTTAATAATAGGAGATGTGGTAACGCCCCTGACTGATGAACGACAGACTGAAATTTGAGTCCTGCTTAAAACTTGTTAGTTCCTTTGGTTGCTGCTACCTCACTATCCTTGTGAGCTAAGGATGGGGTGTTTGGGTGAGCCTATCGGTCTATCTACTGAGTCATCGGCAGTCATTGCCTGGCCCTTCTTGGTTCTAGCTTGGGTGTAGAGGGGGCATCGGCGCTGGTCATATGTATATATGATCAGTCTCTAGGGCTTTGTCCTGCTTGATAGGGCAATATCATTGTCCCTTGCCTCTGCCATTCATGAGTGGCCATTAAATCTTTAAACCTTAAACGTGATGTTTAAAGATGATGTTCACAAAATGAATTCTGAAAGCTGTGACCTCTAATGATGATACTAAGATATCTTTGTAATTAAAAGAAAAATAAATACAATCTCTAAGTTTATATATCATAGAAAGGAAGAGCACCCAGGAGGGTATACTATAAAACGTTGCGGGATAGAGTAAGATGACTAAAAAAAAAAATTCTAAAATGTTTTACACAACAAAGTATAGTTATACACAACACAATTCTAACCCTCTTTACGAACAATTAATGGAACTATTATAATTATTATAAACGGCAATATTTTTTAATACACAGCATAGCCCACGAAGCTTATAGACAGCTCATGAATAATGTAACTCTATTGGAGCGCATGTTTATTGTTTGCAAGGCAGGATAATGGAGCAGAAAAATTTTAAAATGATACATTTTTCACTCATTACAAAGGCCTTTTACAAAATCATAATTATCATCACGGAAATATTATCAAAAACTGATTCCCAAGAATATTTCTGTAGTTATATTTGCGTATATTTTTGGCGTACATTGATGAAAAAATAGTCGTTCCCACGGTGATAATTACACGTAAATGGATAATAATAATAATAATAATAATAATAATAATAATAATAATAATAATAATAATAATAATAATAATAATAATAATAATAATAAGGAGGATGATGATGATAATAATAATAATAATAATAGTACAAATGATAATAATAATAATAATAATATAATAATAATAATAATAATAATTTATGAATTTCTTTGTAGTTTATAAATATGACATAAATGGACACTAAACAGCTGAAAGGTATCAGCATTTGAAGTTCAGGCAATAAATAAAGGAATTTGTGATTTTTGACCAAAGGAAAATCGATATAAAGGCATTATTTCCAAAAAAGATTTGGTCTTCCATTTATTCACAAAAAAATAAATTTCATGCTTTTATATTGAAATATTTTTCGAAATGCTGTATATTTATTAGCTATGAAAGTAAGGGAACTACAATTGGACCAAGAAAAGAAAATAATTGAGGTATAGTTCCAAAAAAATATCAAGCCTGCTTTCCGAGAAAGAATTTTCTATCTAAAATAAAAAAATATAAATTTTCTTTGTATTTTTTTTTTCATCCATTTTGTAAATAAATAGTGGGTTGTGGAACACTATTAAGGAGACCATGTATATTTCTAGTTGTGTTGCTCACATCCAATTAGCCTTTGGGCGATGAAAATAAAAATGAAAACAATGTTTGTTGAGAAAAGCTATCGGAAAAAAGTATCCTTTCGTTCAAAATTAAAACAAAAATATGAAAACCCTTTGTTGCTCTTCTGGAGTTAAGCTTTTAATCATAAATACTTTTATATAAAAAAAATCGCTTCGATGATAGTAAAATCCGTTAAATAGGTTATCCTTTTCTTATTAATAATTGAAAAAAAAAATAAAGATTGTTTAATGTATTTCAAACTCTTCGAGTTAGGGGAAAAGAAGAAAATAAAATAACCATTATCGCAATCGTTTTATTAAGACTTGAGAAAAAAAAGTAAATATCTCGACTTTCCGTTTAAAAAACAAAATATGAAATACATAAAACGTCTGGTAGCGGTCAGGATATGAACTTGACCGGAACAGGAAAAACTGATAAACGAAGCTTCCCGTAAAGGGATGCCCGAGAAAGGGTTTTTTCCTTGGATTTTTTTTTCTTTTTCTTTTTTTTTGGTTTATGTGTCGATTTTTGCCTCTAGGAAGTGCTGAAAATCCCTCCATCTCAGGGAACAGAAGGAAAGATTCTTAAGAGAGAATCTCTTTTTTTTATTTTTAACAGAAGAGAGAGAGAGAGAGAGGAGAGAGAGAGAGAGAGAGGAGAGAGAGAGAGAGAGAGAGAGGGGTTGGAGGGTGGAGGGTGAAAGCTGTGCTGACGCCTAATTTGAAATAACATAAAAATCCAACATTTCATTTCAAATTGACCAAGAGAGAGAGAGAGAGAGAGAGAGAGAGAGAGGAGAGAGAGAGAGAGAGAGAGAGAGGAGAGAGAGAGGTGGAGGGTGAAGGGTGAAGTTGCTGACGCCTTTTTTCACATAAAATTACAATCCAAAGTTTTATTTCAAATTGACCAAGAGAGAGAGAGAGAGAGAGAGGGAGAGAGAGAGAGAGAGAGAGAGAGAGAGAGAGAGAGAGAGAGAGGATGAAAGTTGCGGACGTCTATTTCAACGTAACATGAAAATCTAAAATTTTACTTCAAATTGAATCGGGCCTGCTTGCGTCTTCTCATATATAAAGAATTGCAAAATATGATAAGGAACATTATTAAGGAAACGACAGTTATGTTTCCATGAATGATGTACGATTCTTGACATAGAATACTAATGACTACCGACCCGTGAAGTATGAAATTTCTGTAAAAGAAAAAAAAGAATCGTATATATCATATATGGTTATTTAATCAAAATACTTTAATTATACCCAGAAAATAATAAAAAACCAAGATTTACATAAATTCAAGTCAATGAAATACTTTTGCATGCATTACATAATTCTCTCTCTCTCTCCTCTCTCTCTCTCTCTCCTCTCTCTCTCTCTCTCTCCTCTCTCTCTCTCTCTCTCTCTGAAAGATATAACAAAAAATACTTCTGCTGAATTCATGAATCATGTTGAATTTTAACACAAGCATATGAATGAGG
>NW_027168918.1:17500-27500 GCF_036898095.1 Palaemon carinicauda | reverse complement strand
AATAAACCTGTATTAGCCGCTATCTTTCCATAGTTTCAATTCTACCTTTCTCTCTTCGTCTACCTTTTCATCTATTTTTTAAACTTGTAGTAATTGAATGTATCGTCTTATCCAATTTTCCCACTCTTCGTTTACCCTATCATGGAGCTTCAACGTTTCTCATTGTGATCTAACATCCTTTCATTTCATGTATTTCAACCAATTTTTTATATCAAACTTAGAAAACTATTTCATCATCAGAAATGGAGAACATCTGTTTATCGTTCCCATCATCGAAATGTGCAAAAATTTTCCAGTCAAATATTTTTTAATAACTCCAATTGATACTGAAAAAATGTATTGCCAAATAATATCATCGTTTCATTTACTAATGGACAATATGAGCGATTGATGTTTTACTCTGTTACTCTCGATCCCAGTTAATGACAGCTATGTATTACGATTAACCCAGGAATGTTAATGACCAGATAAAACCACGGTTACATTCGCTAATGGAATTCACTGACAATAAGCGTTCAATTCTGATGAGATACATAGTTCATGGAAATTCCCTCTTCTTCGAAAATTCCCTCTAAAGTACGTTATTCATAAGCAAAAGATTTGTCAACGATTTTAGCCTTTTCGAATCGTTGTAAACATTGTAAAGTTTGTGCACTAAGTGATTGCAGCCTTCTGGAAGCATTGTAAACTTTGTAAAAACTGTGCGCTAAGTGATTGTAGCCTTCTGGAAGCATTGTAAACGTTGTAGAAGCTGTGCACTAAGTGATTGTAGCCTTCTGGAAGCATTGTAAACGTTGTAGAAGCTGTGCACTAAGTGATTGTAGCCTTCTGGAAGAATTGTAAACGTTGTAGAACCTGTGCACTAAGTGATTGTAGCCATCTGGAAGCATTGAAAACGTTTTAGAAGCTGTGCACTAACTGATTGTAGCCTTCTGGAAGCATTGTAAACGTTGTAGAAGCTGTGCACTAAGTGATTGTAGCCTTCTGGAAGCATTGTAAACGTTTTAGAAGCTGTGCACTAACTGATTGTAGCCTTCTGGAAGCATTGTAAACGTTGTAGAAGCTGTGCACTAAGTGATTGTAGCCTTCTGGAAGCATTGTAAACGTTGTAGAAACTATGCATTAAGTGATTGTAGCCTTCTGGAAGCATTGAAAACGTTTTAGAAGCTGTGCACTAAGTGATTGTAGCCTTCTGGAAGAATTGTAAACGTTGTAGAAGCTATGCACTAAGTGATTGTAGCTTTCTGGAAGCATTGTAAACTTTGTAGAAACTGTGCGCTAAGTGACTGTAGCCTTCTGGAAGCATTGTAAACGTTTTAGAAGCTGTGCACTAACTGATTGTAGCCTTCTGGAAGCATTGTGAACGTTTTAGAAGCTGTGCACTAAGTGATTGTAGCCTTCTGGAAGCATTATAACCGTTGTAGAAACTATGCATTAAGTGATTGTAGCCTTCTGGAAGCATTGTAAACGTTCTAGAACCTGTGCACTAAGTGATTGTAGCCTTCTGGAAGCATTGAAAACGTTTTAGAAGCTGTGCACTAAGTGATTGTAGCCTTCTGGAAGCATTGTAAACGTTGTAGAAGCTGTGCACTAAATGATTGTAGCCTTCTGGAAGAATTGTAAACGTTCTAGAACCTGTGCACTAAGTGATTGTAGCCTTCTGGAAGCATTGAAATCGTTTTAGAAGCTGTGCAATAACTGATTGTAGCCTTCTGGAAGCATTGTAAACGTTGTAGAAGCTGTGCACTAATTGATTGTAGCCTTCTGGAAGAATTGTAAACGTTCTAGAACCTGTGCACTAAGTGATTGTAGCCTTCTGGAAGCATTGAAAACGTTTTAGAAGCTGTGCACTAACTGATTGTAGCCTTCTGGAAGCATTGAAAACGTTTTAGAAGCTGTGCACTAACTGATTGTAGCCTTCTGGAAGCATTGTAAACGTTGTAGAAGCTGTGCACTAAGTGATTGTAGCCTTCTGGAAGCATTGTAAACGTTTTAGAAGCTGTGCACTAACTGATTGTAGCCTTCTGGAAGCATTGTAAACGTTGTAGAAGCTGTGCACTAAGTGATTGTAGCCTTCTGGAAGCATTGTAAACGTTGTAGAAACTATGCATTAAGTGATTGTAGCCTTCTGGAAGCATTGAAAACGTTTTAGAAGCTGTGCACTAAGTGATTGTAGCCTTCTGGAAGAATTGTAAACGTTGTAGAAGCTATGCACTAAGTGATTGTAGCTTTCTGGAAGCATTGTAAACTTTGTAGAAACTGTGCGCTAAGTGACTGTAGCCTTCTGGAAGCATTGTAAACGTTTTAGAAGCTGTGCACTAACTGATTGTAGCCTTCTGGAAGCATTGTGAACGTTTTAGAAGCTGTGCACTAAGTGATTGTAGCCTTCTGGAAGCATTATAACCGTTGTAGAAACTATGCATTAAGTGATTGTAGCCTTCTGGAAGCATTGTAAACGTTCTAGAACCTGTGCACTAAGTGATTGTAGCCTTCTGGAAGCATTGAAAACGTTTTAGAAGCTGTGCACTAACTGATTGTAGCCTTCTGGAAGCATTGTAAACGTTGTAGAAGCTGTGCACTAAATGATTGTAGCCTTCTGGAAGAATTGTAAACGTTCTAGAACCTGTGCACTAAGTGATTATAGCCTTCTGGAAGCATTGAAAACGTTTTAGAAGCTGTGCACTAACTGATTGTAGCCTTCTGGAAGCATTGTAAACGTTGTAGAAGCTGTGCACTAATTGATTGTAGCCTTCTGGAAGAATTGTAAACGTTCTAGAACCTGTGCACTAAGTGATTGTAACCTTGTAGAAGCATTGAAAACGTTTTAGAAGCTGTGCACTAACTGATTGTAGCCTTCTGGAAGCATTGTAAACGTTGTAGAAGCTGTGCACTAATTGATTGTAGCCTTCTGGAAGCATTGTAAACGTTTTAGAAGCTGTGCACTAACTGATTGTAGCCTTCTGGAAGCATTGTAAACGTTGTAGAAGCTGTGCACTAAGTGATTGTAGCCTTCTGGAAGCATTGTAAACGTTTTAGAAGCTGTGCACTAAGTGATTGTAGCCTTCTGGAAGAATTGTAAACGTTCTAGAACCTGTGCACTAAGTGATTGTAGCCTTCTGGAAGCATTGAAAACGTTTTAGAAGCTGTGCACTAACTGATTGTAGCCTTCTGGAAGCATTGTAAACGTTGTAGAAGCTGTGCACTAATTGATTGTAGCCTTCTGGAAGCATTGTAAACGTTTTAGAAGCTGTGCACTAACTGATTGTAGCCTTCTGGAAGCATTGTAAACGTTGTAGAAGCTGTGCACTAACTGATTGTAGCCTTCTGGAAGCATTGTAAACGTTTTAGAAGCTGTGCACTAAGTGATTGTAGCCTTCTGGAAGAATTGTAAACGTTCTAGAACCTGTGCACTAAGTGATTGTAGCCTTCTGGAAGCATTGAAAACGTTTTAGAAGCTGTGCACTAACTGATTGTAGCCTTCTGGAAGCATTGTAAACGTTTTAGAAGCTGTGCACTAACTGATTGTAGCCTTCTGGAAGCATTGTAAACGTTTTAGAAGCTGTGCACTAAGTGATTGTAGGCTTCTGGAAGAATTGTAAACGTTCTAGAACCTGTGCACTAAGTGATTGTAGCCTTCTGGAAGCATTGAAAACGTTTTAGAAGCTGTGCACTAACTGATTGTAGCCTTCTGGAAGCATTGTAAACGTTGTAGAAGCTGTGCACTAATTGATTGTAGCCTTCTGGAAGCATTGTAAACGTTTTAGAAGCTGTGCACTAACTGATTGTAGCCTTCTGGAAGCATTGTAAACGTTGTAGAAGCTGTGCACTAAGTGATTGTAGCCTTCTGGAAGCATTGTAAACGTTGTAGAAACTATGCATTAAGTGATTGTAGCCTTCTGGAAGCATTGAAAACGTTTTAGAAGCTGTGCACTAAGTGATTGTAGCCTTCTGGAAGCATTGTAAACGTTGTAGAAGCTGTGCACTAAGTGATTGTAGCCTTCTGGAAGCATTGAAAACGTTTTAGAAGTTGTGCACTAACTGATTTTAGCCTTCTGGAAGCATTGTAAACGTTGTAGAAGCTGTGCACTAAGTGATTGTAGCCTTCTGGAAGCATTGTAAACGTTTTAGAAGTTGTGCACTAAGTTATTGTAGCCTTCTGGAAGCATTGTAAACGTTGTAGAAGCTGTGCACTAAGTGATTGTAGCCTTCTGGAAGCATTGTAAACGTTTTAGAAGCTGTGCACTAAGTGATTGTAGCCTTCTGGAAGCATTGTAAACGTTCTAGAACCTGTGCACTAAGTGATTGTAGCCTTCTGGAAGCAATGAAAACGTTTTAGAAGCTGTGCACTAAATGATTTTAGCCTTCTGGAAGCATTGTAAACGTTGTAGAAGCTGTGCACTAAGTGATTGTAGCCTTCTGGAAGCATTGTAAACGTTGTAGAAGCTGTGCACTAACTGATTGTAGCCTTCTGGAAGCATTGTAAACGTTGTAGAAGCTGTGCACTAAGTGATTGTAGCTTTTTGGAAGCATTGTAAACGTTGTAGAAGCTGTGCACTAAGTGATTGTAGCCTTCTGGAAGCATTGTAAACGTTTTAGAAGCTGTGCACTAACTGATTGTAGCCTTCTGGAAGCATTGTAAACGTTCTAGAACCTGTGCACTTAGTGATTGTAGCCTTCTGGAAGCATTGAAAAAAGTTTTAGAAGCTGTGCACTAAGTGATTGTAGCTTTCTGGAAGCATTGTAAACGTTGTAGAAGCTGTGCACTAAGTGATTGTAGCCTTCTGGAAGAATTGTAAACGTTCTAGAACCTGTGCACTAAGTGATTGTAGCCTTCTGGAAGCATTGAAAACGTTTTAGAAGCTGTGCACTAACTGATTGTAGCCTTCTGGAAGCATTGTAAACGTTGTAGAAGCTGTGCACTAATTGATAGTAGCCTTCTGGAAGCATTGTAAACGTTTTAGAAGCTGTGCACTAAGTGATTGTAGCCTTCTGGAAGCATTGTAAACGTTGTAGAAGCTGTGCACTAAGTGATTGTAGCCTTCTGGAAGAATTGTAAACGTTCTAGAACCTGTGCACTAAGTGATTGTAGCCTTCTGGAAGCATTGAAAACGTTTTAGAAGCTGTGCACTAACTGATTGTAGCCTTCTGGAAGCATTGTAAACGTTGTAAAAGCTCTGCACTAAGTGATTGTAGCCTTCTGGAAGCATTGTAAACGTTTTAGAAGCTGTGCACTAACTGATTGTAGCCTACTGGAGCATTGTAAACGTTGTAGAAGCTGTGCACTAAGTGATTGTAGCCTTCTGGAAGCATTGTAAACGTTGTAGAAACTATGCATTAAGTGATTGTAGCCTTCTGGAAGCATTGAAAACGTTTTAGAAGCTGTGCACAAAGTGATTGTAGCCTTCTGGAAGAATTGTAAACGTTGTAGAAGCTGTGCACTAAGTGATTGTAGCTTTCTGGAAGCATTGTAAACTTTGTAGAAACTGTGCCCTAAGTGACTCTAGCCTTCTGGAAGCAATGTAAACGTTTTAGAAGCTGTGCACTAACTGATTGTAGCCTTCTGGAAGCATTGTAAACGTTTTAGAAGCTGTGCACTAAGTGATTGTAGCCTTCTGGAAGCATTATAAACGTTGTAGAAACTATGCATTAAGTTATTGTAGCCTTCTGGAAGCATTGTAAACGTTCTAGAACCTGTGCACTAAGTGATTGTAGCCTTCTGGAAGCATTGAAAACGTTTTAGAAGCTGTGCACTAACTGATTGTAGCCTTTTGGAAGCATTGTAAACGTTGTAGAAGATGTGCATTAAGTGATTGTAGCCTTCTGGAAGCATTGTAAACGTTGTAGAAGCTGTGCACTAACTGATTGTAGCCTTCTGGAAGAATTGTAAACGTTGTAGAAGCTGTGCACTAAGTGATTGTAGTTTTCTGGAAGCATTGTAAACGTTGTAGAACCTGTGCACTAAGTGATTGTAGCCTTCTGGAAGCATTGAAAACGTTTTAGAAGCTGTGCACTAACTGATTGTTGCCTTCTGGAAGCATTGTAAACGTTGTAGAAGCTGTGCACTAATTGATTGTAGCCTTCTGGAAGCATTGTAAACGTTATAGAAGCTGTGCACTAACTGATTGTAGCCTTCTGGAAGCATTGTAAACGTTGTAGAAGCTGTGCACTAAGTGATTGTAGCCTTCTGGAAGCATTGTAAACGTTGTAGAAACTATGCATTAAGTGATTGTAGCCTTCTGGAAGCATTAAAAACGTTTTAGAAGCTGTGCACTAACTGATTGTAGCCTTCTGGAAGCATTGTAAACGTTGTAGAAGCTGTGCACTAAGTGATTGTAGCCTTCTGGAAGCATTGAAAACGTTTTAGAAGCTGTGCACTAACTGATTGTAGCCTTCTGGAAGCATTGTAAACGTTGTAGAAGCTGTGCACTAAGTGATTGTAGCCTTCTGGAAGCATTGTAAACGTTTTAGAAGTTGTGCACTAAGTTATTGTAGCCTTCTGGAAGCATTGTAAACGTTGTAGAAGCTGTGCACTAAGTGATTGTAGCCTTCTGGAAGCATTGTAAACGTTTTAGAAGCTGTGCACTAAGTGATTGTAGCCTTCTGGACGCATTGTAAACGTTCTAGAACCTGTGCACTAAGTGATTGTAGCCTTCTGGAAGCAATGAAAACGTTTTAGAAGCTGTGCACTAACTGATTGTAGCCTTCTGGAAGCATTGTAAACGTTGTAGAAGCTGTGCACTAAGTGATTGTAGCCTTCTGGAAGCATTGTAAACGTTGTAGAAGCTGTGCACTAACTGATTGTAGCCTTCTGGAAGCATTGTAAACGTTGTAGAAGCTGTGCACTAAGTGATTGTAGCCTTCTGGAAGCATTGTAAACGTTGTAGAAGCTGTGCACTAACTGATTGTAGCCTTCTGGAAGCATTGTAAACGTTGTAGAAGCTGTGCACTAAGTGATTGTAGCTTTTTGGAAGCATTGTAAACGTTGTAGAAGCTGTGCACTAAGTGATTGTAGCCTTCTGGAAGCATTGTAAACGTTTTAGAAGCTGTGCACTAAGTGATTGTAGCCTTCTGGAAGCATTGTAAACGTTCCAGAACCTGTGCACTAAGTGATTGTAGCCTTCTGGAAGCATTGAAAAAGTTTTAGAAGCTGTGCACTAAGTGATTGTAGCCTTCTGGAAGCATTGTAAACGTTGTAGAAGCTGTGCACTAAGTGATTGTAGCCTTCTGGAAGCATTGTAAACGTTGTAGAAACTATGCATTAAGTGATTGTAGCCTTCTGGAAGCATTGAAAACGTTTTAGAAGCTGTGCACTAACTGATTGTAGCCTTCTGGAAGCATTGTAAACGTTGTAGAAGCTGTGCACTAAGTGATTGTAGCCTTCTGGAAGCATTGAAAACGTTTTAGAAGCTGTGCACTAACTGATTGTAGCCTTCTGGAAGCATTGTAAACGTTGTAGAAGCTGTGCACTAAGTGATTGTAGCCTTCTGGAAGCATTGTAAACGTTTTAGAAGCTGTGCACTAAGTGATTGTAGCTTTCTGGAAGCATTGTAAACGTTGTAGAAGCTTTGCACTAAGTGATTCTAGCCTTCTGGAAGAATTGTAAACGTTCTAGAACCTGTGCACTAAGTGATTGTAGCCTTCTGGAAGCATTGAAAACGTTTCAGAAGCTGTGCACTAACTGATTGTAGCCTTCTGGAAGCATTGTAAACGTTGTAGAAGCTGTGCACTAATTGATTGTAGCCTTCTGGAAGCATTGTAAACGTTGTAGAAGCTGTGCACTAAGTGATTGTAGCCTTCTGGAAGCATTGTAAACGTTGTAGAAACTATGCATTAAGTGATTGTAGCCTTCTGGAAGCATTGAAAACGTTTTAGAAGCTGTGCACTAACTGATTGTAGCCTTCTGGAAGCATTGTAAACGTTGTAGAAGCTGTGCACTAAGTGATTGTAGCCTTCTGGAAGCATTGAAAACGTTTTAGAAGCTGTGCACTAACTGATTGTAGCCTTCTGGAAGCATTGTAAACGTTGTAGAAGCTGTGCACTAAGTGATTGTAGCCTTCTGGAAGCATTGTAAACGTTTTAGAAGTTGTGCACTAAGTTATTGTAGCCTTCTGGAAGCATTGTAAACGTTCTAAAACCTGTGCACTAAGTGATTGTAGCCTTCTGGAAGCATTGTAAACGTTTTAGAAGCTGTGCACTAAGTGATTGTAGCCTTCTGGAAGCATTGTAAACGTTCTAGAACCTGTGCACTAAGTGATTGTAGCCTTCTGGAAGCAATGAAAACGTTTTAGAAGCTGTGCACTAACTGATTGTAGCCTTCTGGAAGCATTGTAAACGTTATAGAAGCTGTGCACTAAGTGATTGTAGCCTTCTGGAAGCATTGTAAACGTTGTAGAAGCTGTGCACTAAGTGATTGTAGCCTTCTGGAAGCATTGTAAACGTTGTAGAAGCTGTGCACTAAGTGATTGTAGCTTTCTGGAAGCATTGTAAACGTTGTAGAAGCTGTGCACTAAGTGATTGTACCCTTCTGGAAGCATTGTAAACGTTTTAGAAGCTCTGCACTAAGTGATTGTAGCCTTCTGGAAGCATTTTAAACGTTCTAGAACCTGTGCACTAAGTGATTGTAGCCTTCTGGAAGCATTGAAAACGTTTTAGAAGCTGTGCACTAACTGATTGTAGCCTTCTGGAAGCATTTCAAACGTTGTAGAAGCTGTGCACTAAGTGATTGTAGCCTTCTGGAAGCATTGAAAACGTTTTAGAAGCTGTGCACTAACTGATTGTAGCCTTCTGGAAGCATTGTAAACGTTGTAGAAGCTGTGCACTAAGTGATTGTAGCCTTCTGGAAGCATTGTAAATGTTTTAGAAGTTGTGCACTAAGTTATTGTAGCCTTCTGGAAGCATTGTAAACGTTGTAGAAGCTGTGCACTAAGTGATTGTAGCCTTCTGGAAGCATTGTAAACGTTTTAGAAGCTGTGCACTAAGTGATTGTAGCCTTCTGGAATCATTGAAAACGTTTTAGAAGCTGTGCACTAACTGATTGTAGCCTTCTGGAAGCATTGTAAACGTTCTAGAACCTGTGCACTAAGTGATTGTAGCCTTCTGGAAGCATTGAAAACGTTTTAGAAGCTGTGCACTAACTGATTGTAGCCTTCTGGAAGCATTGTAAACGTTTTAGAAGCTGTGCACTAAGTGATTGTAGCCTTCTGGAAGCATTGTAAACGTTTTAGAAGTTGTGCACTAAGTTACTGTAGCCTTCTGGAAGCATTGTAAACGTTGTAGAAGCTGTGCACTAAGTGATTGTAGCCTTCTGGAAGCATTGTAAACGTTTTAGAAGCTGTGCACTAAGTGATTGTAGCCTTCTGGAAGCATTGTAAACGTTCTAGAACCTGTGCACTAAGTGATTGTAGCCTTCTGGAAGCATTGAAAACGTTTTAGAAGCTGTGCACAAACTGATTTCAGCCTTCTGGAAGCATTGTAAACGTTTTAGAAGCTGTGCACTAAGTGATTGTAGCCTTCTGGAAGCATTGTAAACGTTTTAGAAGTTGTGCACTAAGTTATTGTAGCCTTCTGGAAGCATTGTAAACGTTGTAGAAGCTGTGCACTAAGTGATTGTAGCCTTCTGGAAGCATTGTAAACGTTTTAAAAGCTGTGCACTAAGTGATTGTAGCCTTCTGGAAGCATTGTAAACGTTCTAGAACCTGTGCACTAAATGATTGTAGCCTTCTGGAAGCATTGAAAACGTTTTAGAAGCTGTGCACTAACTGATTGTAGCCTTCTGGAAGCATTGAAAACGTTTTAGAAGCTGTGCACTAAGTGATTGTAGCCTTCTGGAAGCATTGTAAACGTTTTAGAAGTTGTGCACTAAGTTACTGTAGCCTTCTGGAAGCATTGTAAACGTTGTAGAAGCTGTGCACTAAGTGATTGTAGCCTTTTGGAAGCATTGTAAACGTTGTAGAAGCTGTGCACTAAGTGATTGTAGCCTTCTGGAAGCATTGTAAACGTT
>NW_027168918.1:7500-12500 GCF_036898095.1 Palaemon carinicauda | reverse complement strand
ACATAATTCATATCAATTATGTGTTATCTACCTTGATTTCTACAGAAATACACATAAAAACAAAAATTTACTTGCATTTACATTTATATAAACTTCACTCACAATAAATAAATAAATAAATGAATAATATATACTGGTTACGGAAAACATTAATGCTATATATATGCTTAATGGATTCTTTTAACCTATATTGAACAAAGAATCAGTTAACTGTTATGCTTACATTTACCGAGGAAATGGTGATAAGGTTTATTTTATGACTGATTTACACTCTGGAATGCTCTTATTGACAAACGGAAACTCTAAGGTGGATGACGTGACAAAGTCAGGCGTGGGAGAGGACATAGAAATATGACAATTTTCTTTTTCCTTTTTCGATTTTTCCATGTTGACTACCGTGAATATAATAACATTAAATATATCATAGTCATTCACCTTCTAGCATTTGACCATTACTCCTCAGAGTATTTGAATAAGTAATGAATAATGATATTCTCCATTCAAGGAAATTCCATTTGGCAGCGCTGTCCCAAACTCGACCCACCATCTATAACTATGCTGATGATTGTTACCTTGGTCATTTGTACAGGGATATAACTTAATATCCATATGTTCTGATGAAGAAGGGAAATACTTAACACTTTTTTAAATAAACTCAGGTTGTTTCCGATAGCATATGAAAAATTCACACCGATTTTTGATAATATTATTCATCCCTAATAAGGAAACGATTGTTGGACAATTCAACAACTACCAATTCCCTTGACTCCACCTTCCTAGCACACTTTTCTGACCCACGTGTCTTCAAAATCTGGATGATATTAGTTAAGACAAGGTGCCTCTGATGCCATCTATTGACGGTAAAGTAAAACATGTAACGATCTAAAGGAGGGAGGTAGAGGGGGTCGCCGTCATTATGCCTTTCGGAATCTAACAATATTGTTATTCTAAGTAGTTTTTACTAGGAATGCATGGCATATTATTAAACATATTAATCATATTTCGGTTTCATAATGAGATAATTGAAAATTTGTTCGAATAACTGTCTAATTACTTGATTGCTTCACCGATTTAAGTAAATATGGCATATCTTGCTACCCCACTGAAACCCCCCCCCCCTGCAAATGTAATTGAACCAACGATTGTTTGCTGAAGGAATATTTCTGTAACATTTACTGTGAAATTTGTAATTTCCTAAGAATTAAGTTGTGGTCAGATAAAAAGGCATATCAAGTTCACGACGTTTGGTTTTTGTAGCAATTTTCTGGCTAAATAGCAATAGAAATGAAATAATAAAATTATAGAAGTGGATGATTGGGATAATTAGCAGTTTGGTACGCTACTACCAAAGCCATCTATTGGCCATGAAAATAAATAATGTGCAGAGCTCTACAATCCTTGCATTCTGGAACCTTCCATGGCGTCATTTTGGTTTAAAAATAGCCAAAAATAACCTCATTAATTGGACCTGAATATTATCTCTACCTACCATACATCTTTCAACATAAGTATCAATATATCACCGTTTTCCAATGTGATAGATTCATTCACATGAATGGAATATTTTTTTTTCTATCTTCTTGAATGGAATAAGGAGTGTGCGCTGCCATCTTTTGGCAAGAAGAAGAAACACTCGGATTCTATTTAAATTTGAACAAGTGTGTGATTACTAAAACATACCTTCATGGTATTTTTTCCAAATTAATGCATACAGAATTCATAATTCAAATAATAATATTTTTCTTTGGATTTTTAGGACGTAAGTTATCGCAATTTTATGTAAAATAAAGATAGTATATATTACAAAGATATAAAGAGTAGGTTCCAACATTCTAAAAGTAAAGTGTTGGAACTCAGTCATAGAAATAAAAACCCAAAATTTATCTAAAATACATTCATGTCCGCAGCAAATACGTTATTAGCTATTGATTTGCGTAATTATAGATGTTAAACCTTTATAAAGTGTGCCTTATTTCAGCATGGAATTTTGATGATCGCACATAATGAGATATATTTTTGCAATGATAAAGATTTTAGAACACAAAGATATTTGTTTTGATCAGAAAAGTTTGTAGAACATTTTAACGGATATTGTTTCTCTACTTTTCAGATTATAACGTTATTAAGAAGCATAGATTTTATAGATAATAATTAAGTCTTCATCAATCACACATTCTCAATTTTCAATTTATTTTTCATCTCTTATTTTTACTAAATACTGATTTTCCTATTGATTTGAAATATTATATATTATTTTTATCTCTCCCAAATATACTTGTGCCAGCTCTGTAGGAGTAGAGCTAGACTCGTATGGCTAATAAATCCCCTCTTTTTAATAGTAATGCAGCTTTATTTATTGAATGATGATGAGTATATTAAGCTCAGGCGACACGTTTTTCCATCTACTGAGTTGCTTTTTTACTGTTATTGGTAAGGAAAGAGTAATGAGGGATGTTTTCGCTATTGTAGATTTGTTTGTTAACTGAGATCTCGTATGCCTTTTTTTCGTGTCATCCTTATTCAACTTCTCCATATAGACTTGCCTTGAATTTTCTCTTAATGATATTTTTTTTTCAATTCAACACTTTTACTCTTGCTAGCCTTTCATGATCATTTGTACACACACACACACACACACACACACACACACACACACATATATATATATATATATATATATATATATATATATGTGTGTATACATATATATATATATATATATATATATATATATATATATATTTATATATATATATTTCATATATACATATATATATATATATATATATATATATATATATATATATATATATATATATATATATATATATCAGGACATATATATATATATATATATATATATATCAGGACATATATATATATATATATATATATATATATATATCAGGACATATATATATATATATATATATATATATATATATATATATATATATATATATATATATATATATATATGTAATTCACCTAAAGGCCATGGGCCCCTCTAACCACGGTATTGATCACTATATCAAGACAACGGGGCCCCAAGTGTTCACCAGATTCATGCTTCTGGTCCCGGATTGTTGGGCAGCCACTAAACAAAAGTTCGCTGGCATGTAAGAAATTTGCCTTTGCCAAAAGACCTTAAGCCTTTATAGTTACCCTTACACATCACCCGGAAGAAAGATGGCTATCTGCACCCTCTTGGGGATTACAGTTGTATGAACATGGAGAAAGAACTGGATCAGTTCCGCACCTTAACATCAAAGACGTTACCTCCTAATTGCAAAAAGCGGAGGTTTTCTCCACGTTCGACCCCTTGAAGGGGTATCATCAGGTGCTTATGAGCCCAGAATACATCTCAAGACCACCATCACCACCCCATTTGGTACATAGACCTTCAATTACTCCTTTTTAGTCCTTCGTAATGCTCGGGCCAGTTTTCAACTCCTCATGGATGGCATTTTAGCGACCAACACGTCTGCATATGGTACGAGGACATCATTTGTGTTTTTTTACCCCAAAGAGGAACACTTCCGTCACATACACATTATTCTCGACTGCCTACAACAGAACAGTCTTTTAGTCTGGTACGACAAGTGGGCCTTTGATGCCAAGAAAGTATCGTTCTTAGGGTACCGTATCACTCCAAAGCATTCACCCTTTCCTTGAGTAAGTATCACTAGTTCAGAACTTCCCAAAGCATTCACCCGCCATAGTACTACAAGAATTCTTGTGCATGATAAACTATTATCACCGGCTCCGGCCAGCCATCACCATCACTCTTGCACCTCTTTACGTCTCCCTCAAGGACAAGCCAAAAGACCTGAAGTGGGGTCCCCTCTAAGAAGCGGCCTTCTGCAACACAAAGGATACTCTATCAACCGCCACTGTTCTCATTCTTCCCATGCAACTTGCCCCTTATCTTTTCTCCACTGATGATAGGCTGGCGTCGCTATTAGTGCTGTACTCGAGCAGGTGGTTAATGGCTTGCCCCACCATTGACCTTCTGTAGAAAACTGCCCCAGGTGGAATCAGGTTACTCTACCTTCAATCACTAATTGGAAGCAAACCATTTGGCTGTCCATCACTTTCGCCACTTCTTAAAAGCTACGCCCTTTGTCATTCATGCGTACCACATGCCTCTGGTGCATGCCTTCACTCGACAGTCCAATGCCTGGTTTGCCCTTTAACGCTGATATCTCTGTGCAGTGGCTGTATACAACTGCACCCTTCGACAAATCGCTTGGAAAATGAATCCCATAGTAGATGCTCTGCCAGCAAACACCTGTGATTGGATTACAACACCTTGGCTAAAGCCCAACAAAAAGATAAAGAGTGCCAAGCATGAAGGACATCCTGCACATCCCTCTGCTGGGAAGATGTCGCCCTCTTTGACTCTAACGCCAGCCTTGTCTGTGATGTCAGTCATGGTAGACCTCTACCACAGATACCCTCTTCCATGCGACGATAAGTGTTTGATTCCACCCGTGGCCTCTTATATCCCTCACGCTTATCTTCTGCAGAGATACTGAATATGAAGCTCATTTGGCACGTCATTACTAAAGATGGTAAGGATTAGGTCCGTGCCTATACTTCATGCCAGAATTCAAGAGTACATCTATACACGGATTCAGGGATAGGGACCGTTTCTTAACCTCAGCGTCATTTTGCCCACCTTTTCGCATCAACGTAGTAGGTTCCTTACCCACTTCACAAGGACATCGTCACCTGTTTACCGTCATTTACTGTTCCACTCATTAGCCTGAAACCATTTCCATACAAACGGAAATGTACTCCTCGTGTTCATTACCTTACTCTTATGGTGGAGAAATATTTGGTATACCTGAGTGTATTACTTTTGACGGTGGTATCACTTTTAACTCTCAATTCTGGACATCTTTAGCTAATCTTCTGGGTATCACCCTACATCAAAAAAATCCCTTCAACAACGGAATGGTTGAACATTTCATTGGACACTCAAAGCAGCTTTGATG
>NW_027168917.1:42500-51958 GCF_036898095.1 Palaemon carinicauda | reverse complement strand
CATATATGAACTCTGGTAAGGTCTTTACAGTATGATTCGAACTTGGCCCCATACGTAATCTGTATAATTTACGTCTCTTGAAAAAGTGCTTCTGAAAGTATCAGCAAAACATTGCTTTCAAATATATCAAAATTATCCTCTCCTTCACCTATACCTGTTACTCTTCCATTTGTATACTTGATAGCTGAACCACCATGTCCTCTCGAAAATTACAATCACTAACCATCTACTTTTAATAGTTGCTTACAAATGTGAGAGAGAGAGAGAGAGAGAGAGAGAGAGAGAGAGAGAGAGAGCACGTATGTCTTTCGAATGATTTCACTGCCCTCAAATGAGGATTGCCTTGTCGCGGCCCTCTCGTTTTTATGGTATACAATCCAGACTCTAACATTCACATCTGATTTGTTCATCTCTTGATCTCTTTCCACACTGGCTGTGACCTGCAACTGTCGACTCACACCTGGGTACCTAATTTGCTGCTTAGGTGTAGAAAATTACTACATTTTTAAGTGTTCCCATCTACCCATCTGCTATTCCTCGTCCGGTGTGAATTTCGAATGGGGATTCCCTGCTTCTCGGCTGAGAGAGAGAGAGAGAGAGAGAGAGAGAGAGAGAGAGAGAGAGAGAGAGAGAGAGAGAGAGAGGAGAGCAACGCACTGTTTCATAGACGGAAAAAACACGCCCTGTTTGAACATGGGGGTTCGTGCGCGCACATCGAGCAGACACGCGGCTCCCGAGGCGCAAATAACGAAGAGAAAATATTAAAAGATTTGTCTGAAATAATTACGGAATACCTTTGGGAAACAGAGCGGCGACGCATGTCTGGGAGATTCGTGTCAAACACACACGAAAGGAACGAGACCTCTCCAATTCCCCGTCATGGAGATGCTCCATAAGGAAATGAGTACACATTACTTTGTCATTGCCTCTGAAACTACTAAATTTATTATTATTATTATTATCATTATTATAGATATCATTATTATAATTCGTGTTATTATTACTAGCTATGCTACAACCAAGGCCAATATAATGGCCTTGGCTACAACCCTAGTTTGAAAAGCAGGATGCTATAAGCCTAAAGGCTCTAACGGGGAAAAATAGCCCAGAGAGGTAAGGAAATAAATAAACTATTTGAGAAGAAATGAACAATCTAAACAAAATATTTTAAGAACAGTTAACCTGACAAGAAGTCTTACAGTAAGCACATTTGTTTATTCAATTGGATGATATTTTATACATAACTTACGGGAATTGGCACAGACTTGCTTGTAACCCCAAACTGCGAGTAATTAACCAAGCAATCAGCAGATTTTTCAGGAAGGTTGTTTGAAGGGAAATTATTCTATACATAACGGTCTAATATTCAGTATAATAATAATAATGAAACTAATAATTTATCATACATACGGTATATATACTATATCAAAAACAACAACAAATGCAGTCGATTTTAGTCCACAGCAGGACAAAGAACTTGACATGTCCTTAATCATGTCTGGGGTCTAGCCATTTTCATCACCACGCTGGACACTGACAATTGATGATGGTAGGAGATTTTTTGTCTGATCACTCACAGCAAACCAAACTGATATGGATGGCTCTGACTAGTACAGCTCTGCGGAGCATGACGATACATATACCCTTTCACTACGTTAAGGTATACATAAACATATATACATACACACATTATATATATATATATATATATATATATATATATATATATATATATATATATATATATATATATATGTGTGTGTGTGTGTGTGTGTGTGTACTAAAATAGTGCACACGTCAAAATCAGATATAGCCTCATAGCGAATACTAAATGTCATCGTCATCATTATAATAATAAACATACCAAATCTAAACCTGTGATTAATCCTACATAAATTTTACAGATTGGAAGCGATGCCGCCACGTTGGACAGATGCAGGTTTGGGACAATTCTTTTCTTTATAATGAATAGCCGTAAAACAAGAGATGATTAAAACTCCCTTTGAAATCAACATCAAACGCACCAGTGAATCTGATTTGGAATAACACACCAGTGAGAGAGAGAGAGAGAGAGAGAGAGAGAGAGAGAGAGAGAGAGAGAGAGAGAGAGAGAGAGAACAACAAAGTTAGAACGCATCCAAGCAAGCAAGAGAGACAAAGCAGGCACTACTGGTATCATTAAACGGAATCAACATATGACAACCATAAATAACTTTTGACGTGTATGCTCTGTTTATTCGCAAATGCCATACGGGCCATCAGGATCTGTCCTGTAGGGATGCTGATGAAATGGTCGTGGAGAGATAGAAAAAAGGTTGGTTTACTAAAGGTGATTGTAATGGAAAGCAAAGAACAACTGAATGAGGTTTTCATTTTATAAGCATTGTTATTACTGTAATTGGTGAGGGAAATCAACAGATATTCAGCTGTGCAACAAATGAAAGTCTTAGTATACCTTACATTGTAATCAAAAGGCAAGGGCGCTCCAAACTGAGCCGACTTCTTTTATAGTTGGGTCAGATAATAGAACCCTCATAATACCTGGATTCGATCCCAAAGGAAGAAATTTAGTTTTATTATTATCAATATCACATAAAGAGCAACATTCATACAAGATAAAATAAAAAATTCTTGGACTTCCGAAATTTTCAAGTAATATAACGCAGATGTATGAAAAGAAGAAACACAAAGAAATGACAAAAATAATACCATTCATAGAAAAAAATCATGAAAACTAAAACAACGTTGCAAAGTTAGTTGTGCGTGTCCTTTTACCAATATACAACTTTTTCAATTTGTTTGAAAATTGCAACGAACCTATAATATTCTATATCAGAATATTTTGTTCACTGTTCGTCAACGGGTAAAAAATGTGCAGATACATATTAAGCTTTTATATCATTACAGGTTCCTAGTAAATTTTTAGTACCAAGGCCAACAGTATCTTGCCTTGAAGACCATTCCGTTGTTGTAAGATCCATAGAACTAGAACTTCTGATAAGGAGAATTGTAACAACTGCAGATAGCTACCCAGAACTACCAATATAGTTCCGGCAAACTGCTCTTCATTAGTAATTTATTGCTTTAATGTTCAGCGTATTTAGTAATATCAATCTCCTATTACAATGTTGAAAAATCGACTGAAATGATGTAGGTATCAATAAGTATGCCATATTCAGTAATCTTCCATTACTCTGTTGAAAAATCGACTGAATTGATGTAGATATATATGTGTACACAGTATTCAGTAATACTACTCTCACATTACTCTCTTGAAAAATCGACTGAATGATGAAGGTTTCAATGTGTATACCGTATTCAGTAATACTAATATCCCATTACTCTGTTGAAAAATCGACTGAATTGATGTAGATATCAATGTGTATACCGTATTCAGTAATACTAATCTTCCATCACTCTGTTGAAAAATCGACTGAATTGAAGTAGATATCAATGTGTATACCGTATTCAGTAATACTAATCTTCCATCACTCTGTTGAAAAATCGACTGAATTGATGTAGATATCAATATGTATACCGTATTCAGTAATACTAATCTTCCATCACTCTGTTGAAAAATCGACTGAAATGATGTAGGTTTCAATGTGTATGCCTTATTCAGTAATACTACTCTCACATTACTCTGTTGAAAAATCGACTGAATTGATGTAGATATCATTGTGAATACCGTATTCAGTAATACTAATCTCCCATTACTCTGTTGAAAAATCGACTGAAATGATGTAGGTTTCAATGTGTATACCTATTCAGTAATACTACTCTCACATTACTCTGTTGAAAAATCGACTGAATTGATGTAGATATCATTGTGAATACCGTATTCAGTAATACTAATCTCCCATTACTCTGTTGAAAAATCGACTGAAATGATGTAGGTTTCAATGTGTATACCTTATTCAGTAATACTACTCTCACATTACTCTGTTGAAAAATCGACTGAATTGATGTAGATATCATTGTGAATACCGTATTCAGTAATACTAATCTCTCATTACTCTGTTGAAAAATCGATCGAAATGTAGGTTTCAATGTGTATACCGTATTCAGTAATACTAATCTTCCATCACTCTGTTGAAAAATCGACTGAATTGAAGTAGATATCAATGTGTATACCGTATTCAGTAATACTAATCTTCCATCACTCTGTTGAAAAATCGACTGAATTGATGTAGATATCAATGTGTAAACCGTATTCAGTAATACTAATCTTCCATCACTCTGTTGAAAAATCGACTGAATTGAAGTAGATATCAATGTGTATACCGTATTCAGTAATACTAATCTTCCATCACTCTGTTGAAAAATCGACTGAATTGAAGTAGATATCAATGTGTATACCGTATTCAGTAATACTAATCTTCCATCACTCTGTTGAAAAATCGACTGAATTGATGTAGGTTTCAATGTGTATACCGTATTCGTAATACTAATCTCCCATTACTCTGTTGAAAGATGGATCGAAATGTAGGTTTCAATGTGTATACCTTATTCAGTAATACTACTCTCATTTTACTCTGTTGAAAAATCGACTGAATTGATGTAGATATCAATTTGTATACCGTATTCAGTAATACTAATCTCCCATTACTCTGTTGAAAAATCGACTGAAATGATGTAGGTTTCAATGTGTACACCGTATTCAGTAATACTAATCTCCCATTACTCTGTTGAAAGATCGATCGAAATGTAGGTTTCAATGTGTGTACCGTATTCAGTAATACTAATCTCCCATTACTCTGTTGAAAGATCGATCGAAATGTAGGTTTCAATGTGTGTACCGTATTCAGTAATACTAATCTTCCATCACTCTGTTGAAAAATCGACTGAATTGATGTAGATATCAATGTGTGTACCGTATTCAGTAATACTAATCTTCCATCACTCTGTTGAAAAATCGACTGAATTGATGTAGATATCAATGTGTAAACCGTATTCAGTAATACTAATCTTCCATCATTCTGTTGAAAAATCGACTGAATTGAAGTAGATATCAATGTGTATACCGTATTCAGTAATACTAATCTTCCATCACTCTGTTGAAAAATCGACTGAATTGATGTAGATATCAATGTGTAAACCGTATTCAGTAATACTAATCTTCCATCATTCTGTTGAAAAGTCGACTGAATTGAAGTAGATATCAATGTGTATACCGTATTCAGTAATACTAATCTTCCATCACTCTGTTGAAAAATCGACTGAATTGATGTAGATATCAATATGTATACCGTATTCAGTAATACTAATCTTCCATCACTCTGTTGGAAAATCGACTGAATTGATGTAGGTTTCAATGTGTATACCGTATTCAGTAATACTAATCTTCCATCACTCTGTTGGAAAAATCGACTGAATTGATGTAGGTTTCAATGTGTATACCGTATTCAGTAATACTAATCTTCCATCACTCTGTTGAAAAATCGACTGAATTGATGTAGATATCAATGTGTAAACCGTATTCAGTAATACTAATCTTCCATCATTCTGTTGAAAAATCGACTGAATTGAAGTAGATATCAATGTGTATACCGTATTCAGTAATACTAATCTTCCATCACTCTTTGAAAAATCGACTGAATTGATGTAGATATCAATATGTATACCGTCTTCAGTAATACTAATCTTCCATCACTCTGTTGGAAAATCGACTGAATTGATGTAGGTTTATATGTGTATACCGTATTCAGTAATACTAATCTCCCATTACTCTGTTGAAAGATCGATCGAAATGTAGGTTTCAATGTGTATACCGCATTCAGTAATACTACTCTCACATTACTCTGTTGAAAAATCGACTGAATTGATGTAGATATCAATTTGTATACCGTATTCAGTAATACTAATCTCCATTACTCTGTTGAAAAATCGACTGAAATGATGTAGGTTTCAATGTGTACACCGTATTCAGTAATACTAATCTCCCATTACTCTGTTGAAAGATCGATCGAAATGTAGGTTTCAATGTGTGTACCGTATTCAGTAATACTAATCTTCCATCACTCTGTTGAAAAATCGACTGAATTGATGTAGATATCAATGTGTATACCGTATTCAGTAATACTAATCTTCCATCACTCTGTTGAAAAATCGACTGAATTGAAGTAGATATCAATGTGTGTACCGTATTCAGTAATACTAATCTTCCATCACTCTGTTGAAAAATCGACTGAATTGATGTAGATATCAATGTGTGTACCGTATTCAGTAATACTAACCTTCCATCACTCTGTTGAAAAATCGACTGAATTGATGTAGATATCAATGTGTACCGTATTCAGTAATACTAATCTCCATTACTCTGTTGAAAAATCGACTGAATTGATGTAGATATCAATGTGTTACCGTATTCAGTAATACTAATCTTCCATCACTCTGTTGAAAAATCGACTGAATTGATGTAGGTTTCAATGTGTATACCGTATTCAGTAATACTACTCTCACATTACTCTGTTGAAAAATCGACTGAATTGATGTAGATATCAATGTGTATACCGTATTCAGTAATACTACTCTCACATTACTCTGTTGAAAAATCGACTGAAATGATGTAGATATCAATGTGTATACCGTATTCAGAAATACTAATCTTCCATTACTCTGTTGAAAAATCGACTGAAATGATGTAGATATCAATGTGTATACCGTATTCAGTAATACTAATCTCCATTACTCTGTTGAAAAATCGACTGAATTGATGTAGATATCAATGTGTATACCGTATTCAGTAATACTAATCTCCCATTACTCTGTTGAAAAATCGACTGAAATGATGTAGATATCAATGTGTAAACCGTATTCAGTAATACTAATCTCCCATTACTCTGTTGAAAAATCGACTGAATTGATGTAGATATCAATGTGTAAACCGTATTCAGTAATACTAATCTTCCATCACTCTGTTGAAAAATCGACTGAATTGATGTAGTTATCAATGTGTATACCGTATTCAGTAATACTAATCTTCCATCACTCTGTTGAAAAATCGACTGAATTGATGTAGATATCAATATGTATACCGTATTCAGTAATACTAATCTTCCATTACTCTGTTGAAAAATCGACTGAAATGATGTAGGTTTCAATGTGTATACCGTATTCAGTAATACTACTATCACATTACTCTGTTGAAAAATCGACTGAATTGATGTAGATATCAATATGTATACCGTATTCAGTAATACTAATCTTCCATTACTCTGTTGAAAAATCGACTGAAATGATGTAGGTTTCAATGTGTATACCGTATTCAGTAATACTACTTCATTACTCTGTTGAAAAATCGACTGAATTGATGTAGATATCAATATGTATACCGTATTCAGTAATACTAATCTTCCATCACTCTGTTGAAAAATCGACTGAAATGATGTAGGTTTCAATGTGTATACCGTATTCAGTAATACTAATCTCACATTACTCTGTTGAAAAATCGACTGAATTGATGTAGATATCAATATGTATACCGTATTCAGTAATACTAATCTTCCATCACTCTGTTGAAAAATCGACTGAATTGATGTAGGTATCAATGTGTATACCGTATTCAGTAATACTAACTCTCACATTACTCTCTTGAAAAATCGACTGAATTGATGTAGGATATCAATATGTATACCGTATTCAGTAATACTACTCTCACATTACTCTCTTGAAAAATCGACTGAATTGATGTAGATATCAATGTGTATACCGTATTCAGTAATACTAATCTTCCATTACTCTGTTGAAAAATCGACTGAATTGATGTAGATATCAATGTGTATACCGTATTCAGTAATACTAATCTCCATTACTCTCTTGAAAAATCGACTGAATTGATGTAGATATCAATGTGTATACCGTATTCAGTAATACTAATCTCCCATTACTCTGTTGAAAAATCGACTGAAATGATGTAGATATCAATGTGTAAACCGTATTCAGTAATACTAATCTCCCATTACTCTGTTGAAAAATCGACTGAATTGATGTAGATATCAATGTGTAAACCGTATTCAGTAATACTACTCTCCATTACTCTGTTGAAAAATCGACTGAATTGATGTAGATATCAATATGTATACCGTATTCAGTAATACTAATCTTCCATCACTCTGTTGAAAAATCGACTGAATTGATGTAGATATCAATGTGTATACCGTATTCAGTAATACTACTCTCACATTACTCTCTTGAAAAATCGACTGAATTGATGTAGATATCAATATGTATACCGTATTCAGTAATACTACTCTCACATTACTCTGTTGAAAAATCGACTGAAATGATGTAGATATCAATGTACATACCGTATTCAGTAATACTAATCTCCCATTACTCTGTTGAAAAATCGACTGAATTGATGTAGATATCAATGTGTATACCGTATTCAGTAATACTAATCTCACATTACTCTCTTGAAAAATCGACTGAAATGATGTAGATATTAATGTGTAAACCGTATTCAGTAATACTAATCTCCCATTACTCTATTGAAAAATCGACTGAATTGATGTAAATATCAATGTGTATACCGCATTCATTAATACTAATCTTCCATTACTCTGTTGAAAATCGACAGAAATGATGTAGGTTTCAATGTACATACCGTATTCGGTAATACTAATCTCCCATTACTTTGTTAAAAACCGACTGAACTGATGTATATATGAATGTGTATACCGCTTTCATTAATACTGATCTTCCATTACTCTGTTGAAAAATCGACTGAAATGATGTAGATAACAATGTGCATACCGCATTCAGTAATACTAATCTTCCATTACTCTGTTGAAAAATCGACTGAATTGATGTAGATATCAATGTGTAAATCGTATTCAGTAATACTAATCTTCCATTACTCTGTTGAAAAATCGACTGAAATGATGTAGATATCAATGTGTAAACCGTATTCAGTAATACTAATCTCCCATTACTCTGTTGAAAAATCGACTGAATTGATGTAGATATCAATGTGTAAACCGTATTCAGTAATACTAATCTCCCATTACTCTGTTGAAAAATCGACTGAAATGATGTAGATATCAATGTGTAAACCGTATTCAGTAATACTAATCTCCCATTACTCTGTTGAAAAATCGACTGAATTGATGTAGATATCAATGTGTAAACCGTATTCAGTAATACTAATCTCCCATTACTCTGTTGAAAAATCGACTGAAATGATGTAGGTTTTAATGTGTATACCGTATTCAGTAATACTAATCTCCCATTACTGTTGAAAAATCGACTGAAATGATGTAGATATCAATGTGTACATACCGTATTCAGTAATACTAATCTCCCATTACTCTGTTGAAAAATCGACTGAAGTGATGTAGATATCAATGTGTAAACCGTATTCAGTAATACTAATCTTCCATTACTCTGTTGAAAAATCGACTGAATTGATGTAGATATCAATGTGTATACCGCATTCATTAATACTAATCTTCCAT
>NW_027168917.1:25000-37500 GCF_036898095.1 Palaemon carinicauda | reverse complement strand
CGATTACGCAGCGCTATTTCTGGCTGACTCCATAAGCAGATGCATAAAGATTTCGTTCAAAATAAATAGATATGTAAATAATTTTCCGATTGAAAATTATTCAACTCGAAATCAAGTATTATCAGTCTTTAAAAAAATTAGCAAATCCAGAAATTATAAAGAAAACGAAATAGCTTCTGACAATTTACAGCACATTTATACGCAAGAAATTTTCAGCAACCATCAAATAAAAACACTGCAACGCATCAACAAATACAATTCTTCTAAAGTTATAAACTTTCTACGTAGCGAAAAAGAACTTGAAGGATAATAGTGCACTTTAAAACAAATGATCTGGATGATATAAACAGGGCTCATGGGAGAAAATTGGTAGTTAACTTGAGTTGTGCGGCAAGGAAAGAACGACTTAAGACGTAGTAGACACGTGCCATATTTGTGCAAAAAAAATATATATGCATATAAAAGATAATGGATATACAGATGCACAATCAAAATAATAACACAGCCATATAGAAAGTTGACAGATAGGTGGATGTTTAGACTACACAAGGAGGCAAGTGGCAATAATTGCATGAAAAGGATACGTAGATAGACAAATTCATATATATATATATATATATATATATATATATATATATATATATATATATATATATATATATATATATATATAATATAATTAAGTAACAGAAAGTTCCATGGGTAGGTCTAACAGCTAACGTAAAACATCCATGCATGCTTAAAATAGACAAAATAAGGTACACTTCCTTCTTATTCTTGAAATTTTTAAAACTCATTCCATCCGAACTGGGCACAATATCCGGTATAATAAGAATTATCTAACAACGTTGAAAGACTTTTCAACATATAGAGCAGTTAGACCTTTGAAACTATGGGTCTAATTACAAGGTTTTATTTTGGACTTAAATTTAAGATGAATCAACATTGTGTAGACCTCCAACTTCTCATGTGGATATACACTTCCAGATTAAAACTAATTTCATGTTGCAAAAGGCTGACAAATTCAAGAATCATATCTGTCTTTAGTTCTATCATCAATGAATATCGAAGAACAGAAGGCAGCAGTTGTTCCCAACAACGATCCAGATTAGAGTTTTTTAGCAACTATTTCAGAAGACAAAATGATGCTGCTTTTATAGGATTAATACTTGCTATCAAAACAACTCGCATAAAACTATCACTGACAAGCTGGTATTTGGTCTTAACTGATGCTATGCCAGACTGACTTAAATCATTTCACTAACATGTATACTGTATATCTAAAAATAAGAAGAGAGAGGAAGACTAACGACGAAATGCACGCACACAAACTACCCAAGAGAGAGAGAGAGAGAGAGAGAGAGAGAGAGAGAGAGAGAGAGAGAGAGAGAGAGGAGAGAGAGAGAGAGACTATGAGTGTGGATCTTGTGACCCACCTATGGACCACTTCCGCTTACACCAGACTTTAAAGGACCGCTTCATACTTAATAGCATTTATTCATGTATGAGGCTGCTAGCTAGATACTTGACCAAAGCACAGAAATGAGAGAGAGAGAGAGAGAGAGAGAGAGAGAGAGAGAGAGAGAGAGAGAGACCTGAATAAAACGCAACAAACATAATACAATTCAAGGCAAACGAACTATCCGGATCTGCTTGCGGATGTCTTCATTGGCGGCCTAAAGCAATGCAAAATACTTGAATGTAATTCAAGAACCACACAATAAATGAAGTCCCGACCAACTTCACTCCTTATTACTCCTTTTATCCACCTTCGTGGATAATAGCTACTGAGGATCTGAGGTCTTATTGTGAACCGAACTCACGAAGTTCAATGGAAAATATAGAGGTTTAAATGTAATTCGTGAGCGGCAGAGACAGAGGCAAAGGATGGGTCAGGATGTTGTCATTTAATGCCCCCTACAGAATGCACATGTTTAAAGGTTTAAAGGGCACTTATGAATGGCTGAGATAAGGGACAGTGACACTGTCCACGATAGTACGATAGAACCCTAGAGATTAACTATTCAGAGAGTTATTGTGTCTGACTGGCCGGAGAGAACTACTGTACATTGGATCCCTCTCTCTCGTTATGGCTTATTTCATATTTGCCTACACATACACAGAATAGTATGGCCTATTCTCAACACATTCTCCTCTTTCAGCATACACGTGACAACACTGAAATTACCAAAAAATTCCTCTTCTCTAAAGAGGTTAACTACTGCAATTAAACAGTGGCTTCTTTCCTCTTGGTAAGGGTAGAATACTCTTTAGCTATGGTAAGCAGCTTTTCTAGGAGGAGGACTCTCCAAAATCAAGCCATTGTTCTCTAGTCTTGGGTAGTGCCATAGCCTCTGTACCATGGGTCTTGGGTTAGAGATCTCTTTCTTGAGGGTACACTCGGGCACACTATTCTATCTTGTTTCTCTTCCTCTTGTTATTTTCAAGTTTTAATAGTTTATACATGAAAGATTTATTTCAATGTTGTTATTGTTCGTAAACTTCTTGTAGTTTTTTCTTATCTCCTTTCCTTATTGGGCTATTTTCTCTGTAGGAACCTTAGAGCTTATAGCAACCTGCTTTTTCAACTAGGGTTGAAGCTTAGCAATAATAATAATAATAATAATTTACACACACGATCAGCGTCTAAGCCACCTCTCCGCCCAGGCCAGGACCCGGGAGGGGCAGGCAATGGCTGCTGATGACTCAGCAGGTAGACATATATGCTCCCCAAGAAGGGTGAGGTTGCAGACACTTCAAGGAACTAATGAGCTTGAGCATGACTCAAACCCTAGTCCGACAGACCGTCATGCAGGGAATATTGCAATACACCACCACAACTATATGATAACCGCCCAAGCTCTCTTCCTCCACCCCAGATAAGACCAAGGGGACCAAGCAATCGGCGTTAATGACTTAGTTGCAAGGACCATGTCCCCATCGGCCCCCACCTTAATAAACTTTCAAACTTAGCTTACAGCGACAGAAAAGTTACGTTCACTAATTTAAACTATAAAAGTAAGAAGCTAAAAATTTGGACTATTTATAGCAGATTACGAGAATGCGATCACGCAAAAATAATGCTACTACAAGCCCCCTATTTGTGATGTTTGGTGAATCATCTCCGTTTATACTTGCTTCAAACAATAGGCCTCGGGTCTTACTGTGACTAGTTGGTTCTCTCACCAGTGACCATCTTATAAGACACTGCTGAAGGTTCTTTCAACATTTCAATTTTTGAACTGCCCAAAACCTTATAAGAGGCTGAACGTACCTATTAAATGATTTTTTTTTTTTATTAATCTAGATACCATAAACTCATAAATTCCTCGGAAACTATGTTACGTCATGTAGAAAAACACTGAGTGCAGACTACTTTCCCAGCTTGCTTTCCCCAGAATCAATTCATTACTTCCACCTCTTTACAAAATAGTGTAAAATATCCGCACGTGTCATTACTTTACGATTGAAATTATGGCCAAATGGTTGATGACCATGTTTTGACCTTTAGCTTGACCTTGACCTTCAACATTAACAGCTCTTTACATAAGTTTAAAATCCCTGCAGGTTTCATTACTTTACGATTAAACTTGTGGCCGTATATTTAATGACCAGAATTTTACCCTTTGCTTGACCTTGACCTTGGACTCTACCTCAACATGTATGATTTGTCATAGATTTTCAGACACTCAAAATATGAACCAAGTTTGAAATTTCTGTGACAACGATGTCCAAACTTATGGCTGATTGCGTGAATTGTACATTTTGCTTAACCGTGACCTTGGCCTTCCGAAATTTAATCATTTCCAGATTTTTTTACATAACAGTTAATCTATGCAAGTTAAATTACTCTACGATTAAAATGTGGTCAGGAAGCTGCTCACAATCAAACACACATACACAAACCGGGGGGGGGGGGACGACATAACCTCCTTCTAACTTCGCTGGCGGAGGTAATGAACATACAAAAAACAATCGTACTTAATATCGGGAAATGTATGGTGACGAGTCTTCCTAACCACGAGAAGAAAACAGGATACAGCATATTGGGGGTAAATACTTATGAGCAATGGATTTCCGCACGCGCCTTTATAGCTACAGCACGCAGATGCTGTTGTATTTATATGTACAGCTTTGTACATTTCAATGCAGGTGTATTATACAGAGAGCAACAGACACGTGTATATGTGTGTGTGTATATATATATATATATATATATATATATATATATATATATATATATATATATATTGTATATATATGTGTATAAATATAATATTTATATATATATATATATATATATATATATATATATATATATATACATACACACACATATATATACATATACATACATATATATATAATAAATAACAAGTAGGAGGATATATATAAAATTTCCGGTCACGCCAAGCTCTCACCGTCCCTCGGATGTGAGAAGGGGGGGGGGGGGGGTCCTTGGGCAAGTGTACATATCTACCTAAATATTAATCATTCATGTTTAGCGGGTCGCGTACACTAGTGTATAACATATCGTTACTGCTTGTAAACACGTATTCAAGTTACTCTCGAAAGGCAGCTATCTCATTCCATGTACAGCACTGAAGCTACAACCAATTGACGAACGTGATGGAATGGGGAGAGGGACCAACATGATCTGTTGTCGGGCCAATTGGCTCTTGTTAACAGGAGGGACAAGAACACGCGATTGCAAAATGAGAAAAGTGCCAACCGTTAATGGGAGTAAATAGAGAGAGAGAGAGAGAGAGAGAGAGAGAGAGAGAGAGAGAGAGAGAATATCATGCCACTAGGTTCCTACAATCTAACTAAAACAAATTGGGAAATGGAAAAAAATAAACCGTCTACAAGAAAATGTGACAAAAATAAAAAAGTGTAATACAGATAGTGAGGATGAAACGAAGACAACAGACGAATGGGTGATAAAAGAAAGACGGATTGGGCGGATGAAAACGACTGAAGATGATTGGACTATTCAACACTCCTTAACGGTGTAGTACTTAATGATACACTGCTATCAGATAAATGACAGGCCGCTGATACTTGGCTTTTTTTTTTTTGGAGGGGGGGGAGGACAAGTTTCGTAATGTTAACAGAGACATTTCCTTCTTTTGATCTTTCTTCAACTAAATTTCATTACAGGCTTCTATTCGCTCATATCTTTGTTCATGTTACTTCTCTTTCATTCTTTCCTTCTAACTTTATTTATAAATTCTATATTTCATTATTTTATTGTCTATATTTTCATTTTTCCCTTTACCCCCCCCCCCCAAAGAAAACTTTAAATACTTTAATCTTTTACTATCTTCAACTTCCCATCTTGTCTTTCTTATATTCTCATTCGCCATTATTTTTTGTCATTTGCATTAAAAATATTTCATTTTGCACTTTTGTAATATTTCTTATACTACTTTTATTCGCCTCCCACTCTCCTTTCTAGTTGACAACTCCCACTTCATACCAGGAGATTTTTTCTGATTTCTTTTGTCATCCTTTTTTTCATCATTTGTTATTTCTCTCTTTGAATATTTTTTTTATATTTGCATGTAGTGTATATTCATTCTTTCTTAATTTTTCTAAATCATTGTGAACTGACTTTCGGTTTCCACGATTTTGACATTTTCCTATTCATATGTTTAAAAAAAAAAAAAAAAAAATATGCCTTGGTCAGACTACTGGCTATAGGCTATATAGAAAGAGCCATTGGTTTGGATAACCAGTTTCACTGGACCTTGGAAATATACCTCTGATGATGGAAATACCTGAACACATGGAAAAGTAGGCAAAAAACATCTACCTGTAGTTTAAGAATATGCAATCCTAGATTAACTCCTGACACGAATACCCGAGTTTGGGAGAAGTTAAGAATAAGCCACACTCGATCACCAGATCGAGCAACCCGGTAGCTGTCGAGCCACAGGAACACTATTATAAATATTAAGCAATCAATCTATATTTCCAGTTTACTTCATTCTGTTAAGTTATTATGCTATTTATCTTAGTAGTTATGATTTAATATCAGGTTTCTTACTTATAATCTGCTCCTCTATCCACGATTCTTCGTGTTTTCTCTAAGTCTTTCTTATAATGATGTTCCTAAATCTCCATATTTCCGTCTCTCATAACCTTCAGTGTACTTAAGTGAAAATCTCAAAACAATTTACTGAAACAAAAATTATGGAAAAAGTTCGAAATAAAAACAATCATTTCAATAAGGTAACATTTACTCCTTAAATCAAACTTCAGCAAAGTGTCAACTTTTCTTTCAGATATTTTCTCCAAAATATATAACTACATTCGTCTCCCAAAGACTTTTATAAATACAGGTGTACAACACTTACGGCACTTCAAAATAGAATCTTCCGTTCGCCCACTTACCTCATACTGATTGATTGATTGATTAGGAGTAACAACTGCATTACCTCAAAGAAATATTGCTTACCAAAAGGCAACTTTGACAAGCAAATAAAAAAATCCAGGTTATGTAAACTACAAAAGCTACAATACATCTACAACATAAACTACAACAAAGGGCTGCAATACCCGTACAACTGGTACTTATATCAACGGGATTATTGAGCTTAATGATAAAGTATACGGACATACGTACTTGGGTTCTAATTTACGGTGCTTTGCTTCCGGAGCAACCATACAGAGCCATGTAAAACAAAAGCATCATACACTCATACTCAAGTAAAATTCAGCCTAATATATATATATATATATATATATGAGTGTGTGTGTATCCCATATGTATCTGAAGTAGAAGATATTCTAACAACATTCAGGAAAAATCAGATGGACAAGGAGAGGACACATAATGAGACTGACAGATATAATATAATTATATATATATATATATATATATATACTTCACCCGCTTAGAGAGAGAGAAAGAGAGAGAGAGAGAGAGAGAGAGAGAGAGAGAGAGAGATTCATTATACATTCAATCAGAGGGTTATATCAAAACATTGTCATAATCATAGATACCAGTGATATAATAATATACGATTACCCACTCTCTTCCAAACAACATAAACGTGCTTATCTCCCTATAACAAAAGGCCTTCTGCTACGTCCAAAGTAATGAGAGGCCCTAGGATAAGCCTACCAATTAGGTGAGGACGATGGAAGCCTAAGTTATGCTGGTGGTATCATACGGTATATCGTATTGGACCTTCCCCTCTACAATTAAGGGCAATTTCAAGTCCCAGCTCATTTTTTGATATTTAAGAATTAAAGATCGTTTACATTTCCTCAATGCAAACGAAATTCGTATGTATATACAAATGCATACACATTATATATATCGTATTTATTTCCTTATAAAAAGCCATCTAAGTAAATATAAAGTGTAAGTACGATATATGTATTATAGACTACTGTACGCAACCCGTCAAAAATGACGGCTAAGTATTTAGACATATGCATACACACACACAATCGCAACCCCCTCTCACCAGGATATGACTACTCGCTCTCTTTTTCCTTTACCTGATGGGCGGGGAGTATTGCGTGTGAACGGATATATATATATATATATATATATATATATATATATATATATATATATATATTATATATATATATATATGTGTGTCTGTGTGTGTAAAAGCTTATTTCCAAAAATACAATAAAGAATCAAGAACATAGAACCTTGCCACCAAGAAAACATTGTTTTTCACTATCTGTTAAAATGAAGTTAATTGACAAGGAATAATCAACCTATCTCATTATGAATCTAAATGCCAGATACAAATTCACTATGTTAATATAGTGCCAAATCATTATTGTAATATGTGTTAATATGATGGCAAGAAATTTTTGCCTTTGTCTAAATCAAACGGTGGCTGATCCGCCCTTTATGCCTTTTCTGATAATTGACTTTCAAACCTATTCCCTACCATTCTTATTTCACACAGTTTCTTTATCAACTAAAATATACCAGCGTCAACAACAGTTCATTTCCACAACTAAAAAATAACCCATTCAACTTTGAGAAGACCAGATAAGCCGTCCATTAAACCCTCTGGTTGATTGCAATGACCCCCAGTTTGCATCAAGGGACACTGGGGAAGATGTATTGACTGATATATCCTTTCCTAGTCAACAGACCTCTCTCTCTCTCTTTCTCTTTCTCTTTCTCTCTCTCTCTCTCTCTCTCTCTCTCTCTCTCTCTCTCTCTCTCTCTCTCTCTCTCAGCCTGGAAATAGATGCGTTGCTTTTTGGGTCTTTTATTCTGGAGCAAACAGATCAATAAATAGAAGAGTAACGTGGGCTCTCTCTCTCTCTCTCTCTCTCTCTCTCTCTCTCTATTGAAGTTAATACCGGAATGAGCAATACAACGATTTAACCTTAAATCAATACAGTTCTTAGGAATAAAAAAAATATCGACACGATATTTCAAAGCACAAATCAATACCGCAGACGTAGTAAGGAAAAAACACATTATACATTACTACACCTGAGAAAGAGAGGGAGAGAAGGACTCAAGAACCAATTAATCCTTAGTTATAGCAACAAAAACTACCAATACAATATCGATTCTCAAAGAGTACCCGAAACCCTACATGACCCCCCTCCCCCGTGAAGGAATCTTCCACTCCTCTGCACCCCCTTCCCCCTCTACTAGGGGAAAAAAAGTGGCAGGCGGAAGAGGAACGCAAGCAGATGGGAAACACATGTGGTCTCACTAGGCTGCAGAGATCACAGCCAACAGTGGGACGATTCTAAAAATCAGAGAGAGAGAGACAGACAGAGACAGACAGACAGACAGACAGAGAATGATAATGCAAGTAAGGGATGGAAGGGTAAGGAAAATAAGAGAGGATTGAAATTGCTAATCTGATAGAGAGAGAGATGATAATGCAAAGGGATGGAAGGGTAAAGAAAATAAGAGAGGATTGAAAAAATGGAATTCCTTCGTGTTTAAAATTGCTAATCTGATAGACATTCATTTGGATTTTAGAGAGAGAGAGAGAGAGAGAGAGAGAGAGAGAGAGAGAGGTGAATTTTCCTTCAATAGCTCAAGTGTTCTTGTTGCTGGGGTGAAAATTATCTTTTGGGTAACATTCACAATAAATAAATATATATATATATATATATATATATATATATATATATATATATATATATATATATATTGTGAATGTTACCCAAAAGATCACTCTCTCTCTCTCTCTCTCTCTCTCTCTCTCTCTCTCCGTATCTTATTTGCATAGCTCCCCTGTGTAGTTTGCAAACTTTTTTAATCCTAACCTGCTGTAGATAAACTTGCTCCACTCATTCTGCCCAGTTACAATGAACCATGTTGATTTGCCGATTATTGGATAAGAGATGAATCTTTTCTAAATAACATGACTTGCTTACCTTGTTGATACTAGTTGATATGTTACTATGTAAACGTATATCTATCAGCACGCACACGAGCACATACACGCACACTAACAGGGTGTTGAACAGGGAAGGTTTAGGTAAGGAAGTTTATGTAGATCTAGCGTTTGTTTCGAAATAGTTAGGTGAGAAATTAGAAAGTCAATGGAAAAAGTCCTATGTGACATACATGGACATCGAAAAAATGATGGAATTGACAGAGGCCAGGCAGAGGGTTATGAAAATGTATATTAAAGATAATAAGTTCCTGAGAGTAATTTAAAATATCTTTTACGATGTAATTTAAATCTGTATGAGTAAAGTTAGTTAAGCCCTACAGATGAATTTTCTGTATTTATTGATAAAACAACTAATTTTCTGGAAGCTTTACATTATATATATATATATATATATATATATATATATATATATATATACACAAATATATATACATATAAATATATATATATATACACACAAATATATATACATATAAATATATATGTATATATATATATATATATATATATATATATGTGTGTGTATATATATATATAATATATATATACACACACATATATATATATATATATATATATATATATATAAATATAAAATACTTTATCGTTAATTAGTGGTGGAAAATAAAATAGCTAATCATTTAAGGAAAATAATACATAAACAAACCCTTCTAGAAATATCTTGAAAAATAAGGGAACATAATTCCAGACTTTCTGGAATTTCAGTTGTATCAACAGACAGAACATAAGGCAAAATGGGGTAACTTATGTTTTAATCTTAGCTAATGATAACACTGTTCAAAAATGCCCAACTTTGTTTAATATATTTTTTGTTTTAAATGTACAGGAAATTTAATCTCTTGAGCGATATGGATAATTTGATTTTGCAGGTCATTCCAGAAAACACAAAACCTTTCTGGCAGTTTGAAAGAATGAAGAAGACAATCAACTACCATGCAGCTTCCTACCCCAACACACAAGCGGCTTTGTATAGAGGGCTACACCCAACAAAACTGTCCCATGAGAATAAAACCTGCGTGACTGCATTTCACAGCCACAGATGTCAGTTTATCTTTCCTAAGGGTCAAATGCCTCTTAAGTGCATAGCATAGAGCTCACACAGGCTTGAAATCTCCTTCAGAGCATAACCGCTTCGTTTACTTCGCGTTGTTTGTCAAGTCCACCGTGTGCATGCTGAAATGACATCTTGGGTAACCATAGAGAAGTTTTTGATGAAAAGATGGGTAATTGAAGTGGAGTATAAAAACAGAAGATTTATTTTCTGCTGTATATAAGCAATAAAACCATGAGAATAATTCAATGTGAAGGAAAAACCCTATGAGGTTAGGATAAATACTCCACCCAGATTGAATGAATTACTATTTTTAACAAAACAATGATGAAAGACAAGACATCGTGATCAGCCAGAGAGAACGATACATCTCACAGAGAAATTAAAAAAGGACTTAACCTAAAAAAAAAAAATATGAACAGGAAGAAAATTTACGGCGTAGGAAATAAAAACAATTTCATGGACAATAAAAATCGATATATGGGAAGAGACAAATAAAAAACCAATACATATAATAAAAAAAACTAATTAAATAGAAAATTACCTTATATTTAAAATGGTTGTAAAAGAATTGCCCCAGCCCCCCAAAAAAAGAACATGGAATCGACACCTGTCAATCAATGAGTATCAAAGGCTCGGCCAACAATAGCACATGGCTGTTGCCCAACTAACACTAAGTTTCCACTGACAACCATTTCCTACCACGCTAATACACGGCACGCGTGGGATTTTCATCATGTGTTATACTCAATACATAAACTGTGTAATCATCATAATACACATGATTTACGATGGATATTTATAATAGTATACATGGTTCACATAGAATTACCATCAATATCAAAACAGATAATCAACGCAGAACTAAGGCTTCCAAAACAACAACACTAATAATAATAATGATAATAATAATAATAATAATAATAATAATAATATTAACTATAATAATCTCCCCTATATAATAAAGAGCAAGTGTCTGGCTATATATATATATATATATATATATATATATATATATATATATATATATATATATATAATGTCCCCCACAAATCTGTGTGCATATCTATTAAAATATTTAGCCGTCACTTTTGACGGGTCGCGTACACAACTGTAGTAATAAAAAATAATAATAATTAACATACCCCATAGACTGTACATTTTGTTTTGCCTATTAATCTCTTTATATATGGAACTGAGTTAAAACACTTGCAATACAATACCTTCCCAGTTATTTAGTTTTTGGCGAGTGGCAAAGATTTGAGTACATTTCAAAATCAAGGTCATAAACATTACTGTACATAAACATCCATTATGAATTTTCTACTGATGGAGTAGCCACAGGGGTGAAAATATATACGGTACAGGGTTGTGGCAGATATAAATGCTCTCTGGAAGTTTTCTTCTTACTATTATATTACTATTATCATAATTGTTAATACTATTATAGACATATGTGATCATTACTATAATAAGCCATTATTATTTTCCTTATCAAAGTGTGTTCTCGCGCCGACAGCTTTAAAACGTAATTGAAATAATAATAATAATAATAATAATAATAATTAGATGAAATTCGCCATTAGAAAACCAATAAATTCTAATTAGCTTAAAATAAACATGGTGATATTCATAGTTTCTCCTAATTAAAGAGAGAGAGAGAGAGAGAGAGAGAGAGAGAGAGAGAGAGAGAGAGAGAGAGAGAGAGAGCGCGCCCGCATCCCGTTGGGTGGATGGTTGTGAGTTTGTGAGACTATAGAGTGGAGGGAGGGAGGCTGTGATGTCTGTGGCCATGGGTTGGGCACTGACTGACGCCACATCACAGGGGGCACCGTCGGGCACCCTAAGGTATCCGTCCGGGGCCCTGGGCACCGGATCATCCCCCGAGAAGAGCGAAAGAAAGGGATGGGAGGAAGATCAGGCCATGAGAGAAAGGAGTAGCACCCAACCAGACCCCGCCGGAGGAATAGTCGACGCAAGTGGGCCACAATATGGTTCCTTAAGTCGCCAAAAAGAGG
>NW_027168917.1:15000-20000 GCF_036898095.1 Palaemon carinicauda | reverse complement strand
AAATTTCCTTGAACTATCTTTTGAAAACTTTCCTGTGATTCTCTCTTAAAATTTCCTTGAACTATCTTTTGAAAACTTTCCTGTGATTCTCTCTTAAAATTTCCATGAACTATCTTTTGAAAACTTTCCTGTGATTCTCTCTTAAAATTTCCATGAACTATCTTTTGAAAACTTTCCTGTGATTCTCTCTTAAAATTTCCATGAACTATCTTTTGAAAACTTTCCTGTGATTCTCTCTTAAAATTTCCTTGAACTATCTTTTGAAAACTTTCCTGTGATTCTCTCTTAAAATTTCCTTGAACTATCTTTTGAAAACTTTCCTGTGATTCTCTCTTAAAATTTCCTTGAACTATCTTTTGAAAACTTTCCTGTGATTCTCTCTTAAAATTTCCTTGAACTATCTTTTGAAAACTTTCCTGTGATTCTCTCTTAAAATTTCCTTGAACTATCTTTTGAAAACTTTCCTGTGATTCTCTCTTAAAATTTCCTTGAACTATCTTTTGAAAACTTTCCTGTGATTCTCTCTTAAAATTTCCTTGAACTATCTTTTGAAAACTTTCCTGTGATTCTCTCTTAAAATTTCCTTGAACTATCTTTTGAAAACTTTCCTGTGATTCTCTCTTAAAATTTCCTTGAACTATCTTTTGAAAACTTTCCTGTGATTCTCTCTTAAAATTTCCTTGAACTATCTTTTGAAAACTTTCCTGTGATTCTCTCTTAAAATTTCCTTGAACTATCTTTTGAAAACTTTCCTGTGATTCTCTCTTAAAATTTCCTTGAACTATCTTTTGAAAACTTTCCTGTGATTCTCTCTTAAAATTTCCTTGAACTATCTTTTGAAAACTTTCCTGTGATTCTCTCTTAAAATTTCCTTGAACTATCTTTTGAAAACTTTCCTGTGATTCTCTCTTAAAATTTCCTTGAACTATCTTTTGAAAACTTTCCTGTGATTCTCTCTTAAAATTTCCTTGAACTATCTTTTGAAAACTTTCCTGTGATTCTCTCTTAAAATTTCCTTGAACTATCTTTTGAAAACTTTCCTGTGATTCTCTCTTAAAATTTCCTTGAACTATCTTTTGAAAACTTTCCTGTGATTCTCTTAAAATTTCCTTGAACTATCTTTTGAAAACTTTCCTGTGATTCTCTTAAAATTTCCTTGAACTATCTTTTGAAAACTTTCCTGTGATTCTCTCTTAAAATTTCCTTGAACTATCTTTTGAAAACTTTCCTGTGATTCTCTCTTAAAATTTCCTTGAACTATCTTTTGAAAACTTTCCTGTGATTCTCTCTTAAAATTTCCTTGAACTATCTTTTGAAAACTTTCCTGTGATTCTCTCTTAAAATTTCCTTGAACTATCTTTTGAAAACTTTCCTGTGATTCTCTCTTAAAATTTCCTTGAACTATCTTTTGAAAACTTTCCTGTGATTCTCTCTTAAAATTTCCTTGAACTATCTTTTGAAAACTTTCCTGTGATTCTCTCTTAAAATTTCCTTGAACTATCTTTTGAAAACTTTCCTGTGATTCTCTCTTAAAATTTCCTTGAACTATCTTTTGAAAACTTTCCTGTGATTCTCTCTTAAAATTTCCTTGAACTATCTTTTGAAAACTTTCCTGTGATTCTCTCTTAAAATTTCCTTGAACTATCTTTTGAAAACTTTCCTGTGATTCTCTCTTAAAATTTCCTTGAACTATCTTTTGAAAACTTTCCTGTGATTCTCTCTTAAAATTTCCTTGAACTATCTTTTGAAAACTTTCCTGTGATTCTCTCTTAAAATTTCCTTGAACTATCTTTTGAAAACTTTCCTGTGATTCTCTCTTAAAATTTCCATGAACTATCTTTTGAAAACTTCGCTGTGATTCTCATTGAAAATTTGGCTACGATTCTCACGAACTAATTACCGAACGAAACCCCAAATGACGTCATCACAGCGATGGCATGCACGAAAACAATCCTACTTTCTAATACCGCAATCAGAGCGGCGGTCTGCCCACCGCCATGTCACGACTCCCATGAGTAAACGCGCATTAAAGTCTACCTGCAATAATTGATAATAATTGCATTATGCAATAATAATCGGTCATACTTACATAACTCAATGAAAGGTTTCATGGACTTTCAAGTCAAGTGTAAAATTAAAAGACTGTCTCTATCTCTCTTTGAACTTATTTGATATACAAATTCTACGACTAAGGGACAGTTAATAGAGGCATTCAAAATTCTTAAATGAATAAAAAATTTAGATTACAACAATCTATTCACTCTTAGCACAAATCAATAGCCATTGCCTGGTCCTAGCTTGGGTAAAGAGGGGCTTAGGGGCTGCTCGTATGTATATATGTGGTCAGTCTCTAGGGCATTGTCCTATTGATAAGGCAATGTCACTGTCCCTTGCCTCTGTCATTCATGAGCAGCCTTTAAACCTTCAAAAAAAAAAAAAATCCCTCCAAGCGCTGATCAAATCCCATGTTGCTGAACTCTGGAAGTCAGCCAGAATGAAGCACCAACGCGCATTGACGAGCGAGCAATTACGCAAGCAAATATTATAGTCATTCAATAACCTCTCAAGCGATCGATAAGCCTTTGAAATTTAACTTGAGGGAGCGTTAACACGCAAACCATTCCCAAAGAGAATCAACCTGAACATTTTCAGAGGAACTACTCATTCCAGAATCTGTCTGTCTGCCTGTCTGTCTGTCTTGGCCCAGTAAACTATTCAAACAAGGTAGTGTCGATAACTATAATTATTGTAAACCTGGTTCACAGTATTAAACATACCTTTCTCTTAAATCGATATATTTTATCAAATAAATTACTTTTTTATGCTAACCGTCATGGTCTTGAGACCTGTTTTAAGTATTAAACTCTCTCTCTCTCTCTCTCTCTCTCTCTCTCTCTCTCTCTCTCTCTCTATATATATATATATATATATATATATATATATATATATATATATATATATATATATATATATATATATATATATATGTGTGTGTGGACTCTCTCTCTCTCTCTCTCTCTCTCTCTCTCTCTCTCTCTCTCTCTCTCTCTCTCTCTCTCTCTCTCTCTCTCTCTCTCTCTCTCTATATATATATATATATATATATATATATATATATATATATATATTAAATAGTGTGTGTGAGTGTGGATGAGATCACGATGAGGAGTAGATGGAGATGGTTTGGGCATGCTCTTCGCACTCCCCAAGAGAGATTAGTTCACCAAACGTTCGGCTGAGCTCCACAAGGCACTAGAAGAGTTGGAAGATCGAGGCCTACATGGCTGAGAACTATGAGGCTCGAAATGGAAGATGCTGAATGGAAAAATCACAAATTTTTAAAAGTAATTTGTATTTTTCCTAACATACTTACCTAGAACTACCTTCTTAGGAGTTACTGGCTAACTCTACCTAACCGACCAGCTTTTTGTATGCTGAATGGAAAAATATTGAATTAAAAGCGAAATCTAACCGAGGCCCTTTGCGTCAATAGGCGTACGAGGAGATGACGATGGTGTGTGTGTGTATGTGTGTATGTGAT
Source organism: Palaemon carinicauda (assembly GCF_036898095.1). Lineage (NCBI taxonomy): Eukaryota > Metazoa > Arthropoda > Malacostraca > Decapoda > Palaemonidae > Palaemon > Palaemon carinicauda. Next base: position 16,459 of record NW_027168917.1, on the reverse strand, counting down.
GATGATGATGATTATGATGATGATGATGATGATTGTGTGTGTTTTACATTATCAATCTTGAATACTATTTAGAAAATAAAATGGGGACTCTCCCAGCAACTCAGGATTCGAACTTCGATTCACAGAAAATATAATCATAGAAACGACCAAGTCTCAATCTGGATGGACCTCAAAATAAACAATAATAATAATAATAATAATAATAATAATAATAATAATAATAATAATAATAATATATCAGTCGACTTTTCTGATGTAAGTTGAGAGCAGTTCACCTCTCCGTAAAAATTGAAAAGTTAAACTTTCTCAAAATGATGAATGGAAACTTTATGCCAATATCAATCGGCTCATACCTTAATCGGAGACATTAACAATTAGGTTGAAATTAACAAACTCACACACATATAAACACGTACTTTCTTCTCCTATGATGGAAACACATTTGAATTTCGATCTCTTAGACAAGGCATTGTCTAGTCCTCTGGTACACACCTTATTAATATTTCATTGTAAAAATTAAACGACAAGCGTTCAATACTTGCCCTGAATTTCTCCCGATAGATCTCCTTACCCTAAATCAGAACTTCAAAATTTGATGAAAAAGAGACTATAATCTCCCATTTAGACCAAATTAATAAAGATGGAAAACGTTATTGATCTTTCAACTTAATGAAAAAAAAAATCTTCCTGATTACCAATAAGAAAACACATGTACCGATCTATTAAATGAATGAAGAAAATACAGCCAATTTTCGAAACTGAAAAAAAAAATCAAATCAAAAGACTGCTCTACAAGGAAAAAAAATGTAAAATCACACATTTAAGCAAAAAAAATGTAAAATCACACATTTAAGCAAAAAAAATGCACATAATTTTAAAGTAATGGGAAAAGTAAATACTACATTGGTGTCCCAAATGGCTGAAAATGAAAACCCAAGTTCTTCCAAATAGCAAAAGAAACTATATACCTCTAAAATGGACGAAGTGAAAAGCTGAATGTCATCTCATTTAAATGAACCTTAAGACCAAAATCCCCCCTTGCATTCCGGAATGGCAAAACGTTAAATACCGAGGCCACTTTCACTCCGAGGCGCCGCTTCGACGGAAAGTGGGCTTAAAGAACACAACGGAGCCATTGATGTCGTGAGCTCTAATAATATTTACGTTTTTATACGACGTTCGGTATGAGATTTCTTGTTATGGAAAATGGCAACACCAGAGCCACCCACCTACTATCGCCCATTCAGAAAAGATCTAGTTCGTCTGGTTGCTTACTTTAGTTTCGAGCCACCCACTGATGTTGTTTACTTTGAAATTTCTAATGCGTCAAATTTAACTATTCTTTACCAGAGATTTCAAGAGCATTTTTAAGTGCGTCAGCCTTGAAAACAGCATTGACATCAAGACAATCTTTCGCTCAAGGATATCAACACGAATTATTTTTCTTTTCTTTTTCAAG
>NW_027168917.1:0-12500 GCF_036898095.1 Palaemon carinicauda | reverse complement strand
TATATATATATATATATATATATATATATATATATATATATATATATATTTATATATATATATATATATATATATATATATATATATATATGTGTGTGTGTGTGTGTGTGTGTGTGTGTGTACACCCAAGTTAACTAAACTTGTATTTAAGAAGAACCAAGCGTCAGATACGCAGAGACTTCCCTTTCTTAACTGGTTCCAAGAAGAGCATAACAAACAGAAACAAGGTCGTAAACGTTGAAGACGACTGGGAAACATATGGAGGAGTAGGCAAGAGTTCTCAAAAAGGGAGGATATGAAGGCTTACTAAGAAGCGGGAATTGAACGAGAGAGAGAGAGAGAGAGAGAATAATGCAAACCTAACGGTCCAGTAAATAGAAAACACCAATATGTACATAGAAAATATAATTATAAAATGGTCGCATAAGAAAATAGATATATGAAATAAATCGAGAACACCGTTAAATAAATCCTATGCAAACAGAAAAGCGTCATTAGTCATAACCCCACTTAAGAAAGAACTAATCCGGAAGAACATGATATAAAAAACGACAATGGATGAGGAGAGAGAGAGAGAGAGAGAGAGAGAGAGAGAGAGAGAGAGAGAGAGAGAGAGAGAGAGAGAGAAGAGTGCGTGATAAAAACAAAATTCTCATATCTGCCCCGTTCCATAAATGATGCTTGTCTCCTTCCGTCATCATTACTACCCTTTTATGGGAAACGTGTCAGAAAGGTGAGAGTTATCTGGGGGTGTAAAATCTGCCGAGATATTTATTCCCGTCATTGGCTTAACCTGTTTCTGTAGATAATAAATAGAAAAAAAAATAAACTGCTGAGCGTGTTTATTTATTTATTCCCTTTCCTCACTTGGCTATTTTCATTGTTGGAGCCCTTGGGCTTCTAGCATTATGCTGGGTTGTACCTTAGCAAGTAATAATAATAATAATAATAATAATAATAATAACAATAATAGATATAGTTTCATTTATATATATATATATATATATATATATATATATATATATATATATATATATATATATATATGTGTGTGTGTGTGTGTGTGTGTGTGTGTGTGTGATCGTGAAATGTAACCATTACCAAAATCTTACATATTTAAATTTTGTGTTTATTTCAGCAACTTTCTCCCAGTTGTAAACAGTTTCTGTAAAACACTTTTTGCTGGTATTCAAAAAAGCCCTTATTAATGTTTCTAAAACATGCGTGCTAATGCCACAGACAATAAAGCTCCAGAATTTATGTTATTGTTAAAAAATGCTAACAACTGGCAATGTTTCTTTGGCGGATGGGATATTGAGACGATCACAATATTTCTCCATTAATACTTATTACCATAAATATCCTTCCAAGAAATTAATCCCGTCAGGTTCTTACCCATTCAAGTTTGCCTGCTTTAAAAACACAAGGGTAAACAAAAAGCAGACTACTCAATTAGTATAAAAAGCGTACACCTAAAGCCGTTTGTCCACACACACAAGAAGAAAACACTAAAAATGCATGTTAACAAAAGTTGAGCTTCAGCGCCATAAAAAGAGACAGACGTCACACAATCAATTTTAACAAGACTAAAAAGTCCCACATTTAATGTCAACAAGCACAAAGGCCACGCAATGAATTTTAACAATATGCCACAATCAATTTTAAAGAGAGCGAATAATGCGATACTTTTTAAGGTCAGAGGTCATACAATAAATCTTAACAATGTTACAATTAATGTTAACAAAAGCATAGTTTACAAGACCAAGCTCAATGAAGTTACACCTTAGGTGTTTTTAAAAATTACTTTACTAATATTAGGTTCTTATAGAAGATGATCTAATATGGATAAAGACTGATATATAGGCCAATCTGTAAACTGGATCATTTCCATGTTAAATGCTACACTGACAGACAGACTTCCGCAAACCAGGGTCATAAAAGGTCATAACGCAAGATGCTGTTATTCGTTATGAATAATGTGAAGTACAGATAAGAGAAAAAATGTACTTCTTGATATATGAATATGTAAGCCACTTTTTTCTCTACTCTTCAGTCATGGAATTGAGCATAAAATTTGAATTAAAAATCGGTACTAATTTAATCTGAAATTTTTCAAGTTTTATTAATGAAATATGCAGTTTACTAGTTTCTACAATATAGACCAGTAAACAATCTAATATCTATGATGTTGAGTAAATAAACTGGTAAAATTGTTTGACAATTACATTTCTTAATTTTCCCCTAAACATACAATCAATTATACGAAATCATTCTTTTCCACACTTTGCATTCATAAAATGATATAAAAGTGGTAAAAATCAGCTGAAATATCCTTTAGACATACTGTCCATGAAAGTATGAGAAAAGAACAGTAAAAATTGATAAATAAAACTTGAACCCTGCAATCAGCCATAAATAATTCATTCGTTTTTAAGACTTTCCACCCATAAAACAGCATATAATCGTGGAACAAACTATCAACAGATCCTATCTTCTGAAGAAAACCAGCGATGCATTAACTTCAGTCGAGATCTATAGATGCCGACGCTTATTTGGTAGGTCTCGCACCTCCCGATCACCTTTTCTCCACCTGGGGGCTCAGCTCCTTATAAAGGCCTCCGTAATGGAACTCGGGGTTCAAGCTGGTATCCGGTGCATCATATTTTAACAGGTAGATTTGCACAGAAGTAGATCTTACAGTTATGAACGAGTTTTATTTCGAATCGCATGTCATTTTGACGTCAAGACATTTGAGGTGAAACGTGTTGAAAAATATGCATACGGTTATGGAAGGATATGAAAAATAAGCCATAGCTAGGCCTATTTTTAAAAGCACACAACATAAATACACAGATTGTAATAAACAATAAGCTATAATAATGCCTACTTCTAAAATAACTCTACATAAATACACAGAGAACCTTAAAAATTTACAAGAAATATTTCTTGATTTTTATTTATAAATATTATCCAAGAAAGACATAAATGTAAATCACACAATTGTCAACAAAAAGGAGAAAGCTATAAGAATTTTTTTATGTCTAATCAATGATCATAAACGTGTATCTCTTGTAGCTGCAGTCTCTCTCTCTCTCTCTCTCTCTCTCTCTCTCTCTCTCTCTCTCTCTCTCTCTCTCTCTCTCTCTCTCTCTCTCTCTCTTTACTTATATATATAATATATATACTTACACAAGCATATTACAAAAATAGTTTGGACACATTAATTAAGCTTTTTAAGACCAGCTCTCTTACCTTTTCCACACATAACAAAAAAATCAACTATGTGGGCCATGCAGGGAAAGTCTCGTTATTGAAAATAAATTTTGGAATACTTGGAAAACTAGGTAAAATATCCGGTTCCTCAAATTTAGACGATATACCAGCAACGAAAAACTAAAGGCTAAAATCCTCTTCCGGGGTCACCTAATGATCAGACCCATCTCTTCGAATACCCACATACCCCAGAAAGAAATTTAAACAACGGAAGCAGAAAAAAAAAAAAAAAAAAAAAAAAAAAAAAAAAAAAAAAACAGAGATTGAACAGCGTGTGCATGGCAAGGATGCAAAAGACCGCCTCATGAAAAAACTGAAGTTTTTAGGCATGATATCCGTAAAATGCCCCAACCCCCTTAAGAAATAGAAAATATAAAACTTGAACGACGTCCGTTCATACCATTAAATAAAGAGCCCTTTATTGCCACCAATGCTGGTCATCCCCCCAAATACGAGAATGGTTGCATAGGGAAAGGCATCCGTTATTATGTCATTCATAAATCAGATCCTTCCATGTCAGCCAAGCCCTGATTAGGACGATTAATCTCAATCGTTAAATTAGTCGCTCCGGCGTTGCCAGGTGGCCGACCTCCTGCATATCGATGGCTTTCTTCAGGTTTCCTTATTCTTCGCCTAAGGAGAGAGAGAGAGAGAGAGAGAGAGAGAGAGAGAGAGAGAGAGAATTAGTTACCGGTTAGCATCCAAAAATTCAAACTTCTCTTTTATAATAGAGGTCGCTAACAATTAAATATATCAAATACGCTTCACTGAGAGAGAGAGAGAGAGAGAGAGAGAGAGAGAGAGAGAGAGAGAGAGAGAGATTAACGTCCAATGGCACCCATCATTTGGAATGATTTCCTTATTCACAGTTGAAACAGAGAAAAAAAACAATAAAGGGGAACAAAGATCTGTGACATGATGTGAAGCATAGATCAGATGATGAAAGAAATCTACCTAATTACCTTGTATTCATAATCACGAAAAATATATTGGTATTAAGTCGACAATGTAGTAACTTAATTCGCTAAACAACAAGTCTTCTACAGCTTTACAAATTACAGAAAATCTCACGTCCGCAAACTTCGAAATAAAACATATACTTTCTTTGTATTCAACCCAACAGATGGCGTTGCTGTCCATTCATCACGTTATAAAGCTTCACACTACCCAACAGATGGCGGTGTTGTCCATCAGCATAAATATTTACACTCGTGGTACAATGAACAGTGTGCAAATCTGAAGTTGGCGTAGAGAGGATGTGTGTGGTTCCTCTCAACAGACATTAAAAAATAAAATCACTTGACTGTAAGTATGACATCAAACAATCTCTCCTTTCCCAGCATTACCTCTTCACTTTGATTTACAATAGCACTGGTGCCCATTCATGCGTCTGGTTTCTCGCTTACAATATTAAATACTAGTGTAAGCGACTCATAAATGGAGACCCATCATAAATGACGACTAAATATTTAGAGATATGCACACACCCACAAGAACATGCACCCCACACTCATCAGGGTATGACAACCTCTACCCCTGCCTGAGGGACGTGAACTAGTTATGGCTGATGATGATGATAATCCTATACATGAAACATAGTATGAAAATTAAACAATCTCTAACGGATTTATTATATTTGAGAACTAAGACCTCAAAAGAATACTGGGAGTTAAATGGCAGGACAGGATTAGAAATGAAACTATAAGAGATATTCCTCGAGTGCCATATGTGGATGAGATCATGGTGAGGGGTAGATGGAGATGGTTTGGGCATGCTCTTCGCATTCCCCAAACGTTTATCTGGGCTCCACAAGGCACTAGATGAGTTGGAAGACCCAGGCCTACATGGCTGAGGCATATGAAGCGTGATGTAGATGATGAATGGAGAATGATTAAATTGAAAGCTCAAGATGGAGACGAAATCTAACAGAGACACTTTGTGTCAATAGGTGTAGGAGGAGATGATGATGATGAGGATGATATGTATGTATGTATGTATATATATATATATATATATATATATATATATATATATATATATATATATATATATATATATATATATATATACTTTCACTTTACTATATAAGGGAGATTACAAAGCTTCCTGGTGGTGGTGAATAGTTGAAGATCTTAATAAGCCTCTTCTTTTTGGGTGTTTTGCATCATTCTCCATCAAACTTATGATGCTGCATATTTCTAGAAGTTTATTATCTAAAATATGAAAGCAACATTTCGTGAATTGATTACTCACGCAAACTATATGGGTGTGCCAAAATTGTAATTTCTGGCCTGCAGAACAAAACAAATGGTTAACTACATAAGCATTGAGTAATAGAATCTACATGTGTCCAGAAAAAAGGAGTCAGTCTTGTAACTACACCCATAAAGACTTGCTGAGATACCAGACAGCTGTACTATTCTGGAGTCGCTCACTGCAAAGGGAAAAGTGTATATATTGCAATATAAATATCTTTCTGAGTGGGGATGACTTAATTAACACGGTGTAAAAAGGTTTGTGAATCACCATGAACCACACACACATCCCCCTCTATCACCAATCTGCAGTTGGCCAACGTGATGAAAACTGGCTAAATCCAAGATATGAATAAGGACATATCTGAGGCTTTTGTCCTGCAGTGAACTAGAGACGGCGGCATTTGTTGTGGTTATTATTATATATATACAGAATATACTGTATGTGCGTAAGTATCTACGATTGAGCGTAAACGCGATGCAATCATCTTCAATTGTTGCTTCTCAAATAATATAATATCCTATTTGAACAACCTTTAATCTTTTCATTATCTATATATATAACCCTATTACTCAATCCCACCACAAAAAGTCTTAAAGCAACCATAGACGTTGATAGAATTATTATTATTATTATTATTATTATAAAATCCTTACAGAGACAACCCTTATTAGACTATCAACTTGCAAATTTTTTTACACAATGTTGAAACAAACAAAGAGAAGAAATATACAATTAAATATTTTTACAAGTAACACTACAATGTCATATAATTAACATAACGGCTAACGTGGCGCAATGTAGACACCCCTAAATGCTTGTATCATCGACTCCTATAATTGCATTGCTTCGTGTTTCATCCGCGTCCTAGTTTAATCTGCTCTTGCTTGGCTGTCCATCTTCTCCAACGTTATCAAATTTCTCCCTCCTAGACTAAAATCAATCGAGGGAGATCTACGATTTAAGAACATTATCATAAATGAAATGAAGACTTTATAAGTTTATGACTTTATATGTCATCCTCAGTGGTTTCAATAAACATATAGAATAATTATTTCAATCTATAAATCAAATTGAAAAGATTTCTTATTATTTATAATGTTGATTCCCAGGAAACAAACAAAATATAATTCAAAATGAGCATGAAAACTAACATGTTAGAATATCCACGAAAACTAATATGTAGTAATGTGTTGCGTATCGTACCCCACAAAACTGGAGAGGTTAAAATAATTCTAGTTTACTATCGTGGCCACATTCAGTAAGAATTAATAAATCATATAAATAAATATACATAAGAACTTTTTATTAAATAAACATATCATAGAAATATGAATATTTTCATCTAAGATGACTAAAATTTTGAAAAAAACTATAAAAGAATAAGATATAAAAATTGACAAACACGTTATGGCAATTCCTACAAAATAAAAATATCAAAGAAAATAGTGAAAAATATTCAAAGCATTGAACACAGTATGAATAATAGTAATACTTTCTAAAAAAATCAAGGCATGGGCTTTGTTTGATATCTTTAACTAGTCATAAAAATTGGCTTGTGAATTAAACCACCCCATAACTATGCATAAAAAGCAAAAATAAAGATACAAAAAGAACCACATAAATAAAACAGATCAAAGAAATAATCTGATCCTGTTTAAATTGAATTACGAAATTGATCATTTTTTTTTTTTGGTTTACTTTATAAAGTTAAAAAAAAACAACTAATTTCCGCCGACATGACGCAGCTAACCAGAAGGATATGAACACTATTCCGTTAAATGCAAAATGAACAATCAGTCATCTTACAATTACCAACTTCCTTTGGATGTGGTTTTATCAAATGGAAACGACAGAGACAAAATTCGTTACTGGAGTAAACAAATTTTTTAAATAATTTATTTCACAGACAACGTCACTTATAACTGCTTTGTACGCATTTTTTTTATATTATTCAATCGTATAACAATATTCTACTCTATACTGATACACTATTCTATTCTATAGTATAAATTCATAATGAAAAAAAAATAATTACAAATTCAATTTGCAAGTTTTGATAAGACATATTCCTAACAATATTTATCATCATTAACACCAAGCATTTATGAATATAATTATTACTCATGGGGCTAATAAATGTAAACCACATATGGAACCACAAAAAGACACTCTTCTAGTAAGTCCAATTGAACTCTTGAAACAATACCTGGCACATAACTATTACCATACTTCCTCGTCTTGTGTAGATGTAACTCCTCCCAGTAGGAAAAAGTTCAGTTAAGCTAACAAACAAAAGCTAACACAGTAACCGTTCTTTTGTGCCAGTAATTCCTCAGAACAAAATTGGCACCGTTCCAAAGAGATGGTGGAACGTGCCAGCTCCACATGTGTGGTCACGTAGCGCCTGTCAGGTAACCACATCTGAGGAAGGGGATGATCTCTGATAAGACTGGGAGTACTTCCATGGCTATCAATCAGTTCCCTCCTTGTAAGAAAAGAATCACTCCAGCCACGCATGCGCTGAACAGTTATCAAATATAGCAATTGCAAACATAACAACGCCTCTTTCCTGACCTCTTTTTCATGGGCTGATATTTTGCGTGCAAGAGCACATGCTAGCATCATACAGCTGGGTGTTAAAAAAAAAAAACACAACTTCTTTTCTTGCGAGGTAAGAGGTACTTATTGCGTCGAACCTATACTGACTATGCAGCATAGGTTTGGAGCAAACAGTGTATAAGGTACTGGCAAGTCGTAACTCGAAAGTCAAAACATACGGTTTGGATATTGAACAGAAGTGGCTCACTTTGCTGCTGTTCCTCTCCCTCTCCCTCTCTCTCTCTCTCTCTCTCTCTCTCTCTCTCTCTCTCTCAACACACACACACATAGCTGTGTGCCCCACAACAGGGACTAACAGAAATGTACTACACCAGATTTAAAGGGAGGTAGCACTATATCTTTAATTTTTACTCATATGGACAGTGAATTAACGCCAACTCTCTCTCTCTCTCTCTCTCTCTCTCTCTCTCTCGAGAGAGAGAGAGAGAGAGAGAGAGAGAGAGAGAGAGAGAGAGATGCCAAATCCAATCCATTTCTCTTAGCAAGATTTCTTAATAAATACGTCTGGCGGTCGCCAGCTAAAACAATAATGTATTCAGAATTCGTAATGGTCCCTCCTCTAACAATGGCCAGAAACAGGTGCGGAAAGGACTTCGATAAAGCACGTATTTACATGAAACGGAAAACCGTGATTTATTACAAACATCTTTTTTTTTTTTTTCCCTACGCAAACAGAATTTCTTTTACGTCCTCCTACTCCCACTGGGCAGGATGGTATTATTATTATTATTATTATTATTATTATTATTATTATTATTATTACCTAAGCTACAACCTTAGTTGGAAAAGCAGGATGTTATAAGCCCAAGGGTTCCAACTGGGAAAAATACCCCAGTGAGGAAAAGAAATAAGGAAATAAACAGTAATGAACAATTAAAACAAACCAGTTTATGAGCAGCAACAACAGCAAAACAGATCCTTCATATACAAACTACAAAAAGAGACTTATGTAAGCCTGTTAAGCATAAAAACATTTGCTGCAAGTTTTAAACCTTTAAAGTAGGCTATTTCTGTTACAGACGAGCAAGTCCCATCTCGGCCTTGATATTCCAAACATTATTGCAAGTCCAGGTCTGGATAACAAAGAGGGTTATATCGTGCGCTTGGCAGCTTAATGAAAAAAAAATCAAACAATCTTGCAACAAACCTTCGCATTACGTGCAAGCGGCAACATGTAACAGCGAGGACTAACAAAAGCCAACAGAAGAAATATGTAAATGAGCAAGTCCTGAAAAGACAGGCGCCAGTTAATGGCACTCTCTCTCTCTCTCTCTCTCTCTCTCTCTCTCTCTCTCTGTGGGTGACTATGGTGCGTGTGAAGCGAATGTTTATCAGGCTACGCTACTTCGGTTCGACGAAGGGCCATCATAAAGATGGCAGTGTCTCTAAAATAATGGCAGCGCTCTTTGTAAACGACTGAGAGAGAGAGAGAGAGAGAGAGAGAGAGAGAGAGAGAGAGAGAGAGAGTTGCATTCTCCGAAACCTTGAGGATTCATTCCTGCAATCACACTAAAGAAGGACACAGTACTTACTGTCCAAAAGGGCCTACACTATTGTAAGAGCTTTTGCAGCTTGACATAGCTGCAGCAACGTAGGAGAATAATGATATACTTTATCTGTGGTCATATTCTCAACATTAAACTGATGCAATATGAAAAAATTATTTAATCTAAAATCCTCTCACACGGACGCCGGGCAAGACTGTAGTCAGTTAACACGTGCATGAAGATTTACAGATGAATATCATCGCAAAACTGGCACCCACATCAGACACGAATTTTCCAAATTTACATTTGCATGGCTACACTTTAAAAGACTAATAAAAGTAAAGAAATATGATAAGTAAATATTAGAGATCATAAAATGAAATTAACCATATAAAAAAGGGTATATATGAAGACATTCCAAACGTCAGTGAATGCGAAAGAAAAGTAACAAGTATGCAAATCTAATTCTAATGCTATAATCAATATATGAAATGAATAATCAAATGAAACACTGATATATATACAATGCCAAAACATTAAACAGTAACTTTTAGCGTTAAGGCAGATATGATTTTCAATGGGTACCTTCACCTACAAGATAATGCAAATGAGACTAAGACAGAAAACCTGTAAAAGATTATTAAGAAAAAAAACAGCCGCGTGGGGGAAATAAGTTAATGGAAAGAAAAAAAAATATTATTGATGTTGTTAAAAATGCAAAAAACTTATTACAATTTTCTGTGTTTTCTACCAAAGACAAAAAATAAAGCAAAGATGGCTGCTGTGCAACCAAGGAGGAATGCCCTGGTCGTGGTCAAGTGATGCCTATTAGGGGCACTTTATTCTTCCTCGTCATACCCCCCGCCCCCCCCCCCAATACACAAATACCCTGACTAACACTTCAAAGACACCCCATTTAACACAAGAAATCTCTCTCTCTCTCTCTCTCTCTCTCTCTCTCTCTCTCTCTCGTTTCATGGCTTCGTAATTTCAACATAAATAACGTTATCATCTTATTCCACGACTGTCTGACTTTTACATAAGTATCTCTCTCTCTCTCTCTCTCTCTCTCTCTCTCTCTGTTTCATGGCTCAGTAATTTCAACATAAATAACGTTATCATCTTAATCCACGACTGCCTGACTTTTACACAAGTATATCTCTCTCTCTCTCTCTCTCTCTCTCTCTCTCTCTCTCTCTCACACACATAATTTCTTGAAATGCCTTTACCCTGTAAAGTAATCAGAGAAAATCCCTCATCTGACCCTCCCTCTCTCTCCCCCTTAAGACAATAAGTTTCATCCTGCAAATGCTTGACCTTCCCTCATCAAACAGTCAGTCACCTGCTTCTCCTCAAAGCCTTTTCTTCCTTCTCTAGAGGCACAGCAATCGAGGCTTGGCAATCCTTACCAGGGTACTTGAGAGAGAGAGAGAGAGAGAGAGAGAGAGAGAGAGAGAGAGGGAGAGAGAGAGAGAGACGCTCGCAACCTCATTCCTAGACTTACTGGGATCCACCACTGTAAGATGAAAAAAATCGAGGTGTGTTTATTATATATATATATATATATATATGCAATGCTTGTTTACCAGAATGCATGAAATATCACACGAGGTTGGCCCGAAGATAAATAGAAGACAGAGATGATGAGAACAGAGTATATGCAATGGAAGATGCAATATCATTATTATTATTATTATTATTATTATTATTATTATTATTACTTGCTAAGCTACAACCCTAGTTGGAAAAGCGGGATGCTATAAGCCCAGAGGCTCTAATAGAAAAAATAGCTCAGTGAGCCAAGGAAACAAAGAAAGATGAAATATTTTAAGAAAAGCAACAAGATTAAAATAAATATCTCCTATATAAACTATAAAAACTTTAACAAACCAAGAGGAAGAGAAGTAAGATAGAATAGTGTACCCAAGTGTACCCTCAAGCAAGGGAACTCTCACCCAAAAGACTGTGGAAGACCATGGTACAGAGGCTATGGCACTACCCAAGATTAGAGAACAAGTGTTTGATTTTGGAGTGTCCTTCTTCTAGAAGAGCTGCTTACCATAAGTAAAGGGTCGCTTCTACCCTTACAAAGAGAAACGTTGCCACTGCACAATTACAGTGAATAAGAATTGTTTGGTAATCTCAGTGTTGTCCGGTGTATGAGGACAGAGGAGAATGTGTGAAGAATATGTCAGACTATTCGGTGTGTGTGGTGTGTGTGTGTGTAGGCAAAGGGAAAATGAAACCGTAACCAGAGCGAAGGATCCAATGTAGTACTGTCTGACCATCAAAAGACCCTATAACTCTCTAGTGGTAGTATCTAAACGGGTGGCTAGTGCCCTGTCCAACCTACTACCTACAAGGATAAAGGATTAATGAGGTTGAATCATATAAGTATTTAGGAACTATGATCTCCAATACAGGATCTTAGAATTAGAGTTTAGTGAAAGATTGAAAAAAGAAAATCAGACAATGGCTAGGTTAAATAAAATTTGGAAATCTATTAGCCCGAAATTTCATAAACATCTGGCTTTATATCAGTTTAGTGGAATTGGTGTTACTCTATTGACACGAGTCATGGTATGACAATGAAACAATCTCCAATAAACTTAGTACATTTTAGAACAAAGCCCTTAGAAGGATATTGGAGTTAAACGGCAGGACACGATTAGAAATGAAACTATGAGAGATTACTCGAGTGCCATAAGTGGACGAGATCATGATGATGGGTAGATGGAGATGGTTTGGGCATGCTCTTCGCACCCCCAAGAGAGCTGGGCTCCACAAGGCCCTAGAAGAGTTGGAAGACCCAAGCCTACATGGCTGAGGACTATGAAGCACGAAGTAGATGATGATGAATGT
>NW_027168916.1:35000-40000 GCF_036898095.1 Palaemon carinicauda | reverse complement strand
TAAATGTTGGATGAATTTCTATTTTTGGTTGATATGGCCATGTCGTCCTGATGGACCCACCCTCCTTCCTAAAACGGAGTATACATATGTAACAAATCCCCACCCGAAACTACTCTATCTGCAGCTATCCATGCTTAATTGCAACAAGGAATAGTTCCCCGTAGTAGTACGGGAAGGGAATCCACCAGGTAACCTTGATGACGGCTCCCCTTCAATTTCGCCACTCTTCCCCCTCAGAAAAACGTCCCCTGATATGCAATATCCTTAAGAGTTATTTTAAGGATACTCGTGCCAGGAGTTAGAATTTTGGAGACCTGTGGTCAATTCTCTGGGAGTATCACTGTAGCCAAATATCCCTTAGAAAGCTGCCTAAAGGAACCTTCTATCAGGACGACATGGCCATATCACCCAAAACTAGATTTTTTGCTTTGCTCAAAATCCGTTTTACCAGTTAAATTAGTATGTGTTGCATCAAACATAGGTTTAGGTGCAGTATTATTTCATGTAATGCCAGATAGAACAGAAAAACCAATTGCATTCACTTCTAGAGTATTGATCAAAGCAGAAAGGAATTACTCCCAAATAGAAAAAGAAGGTTTAGCATTTTTGTATGGAGTTAAGAAATTTCATATGTATTTCTCTGTATCCTTAATATATCTTTAAGGATATCGCATAATATCAGGGGACATATTTTTTGATACGACACATAGCAATCTTCACTCCGAATAGATTTAGCTCTTTGAGAGGGAAGAGTGGCGAACGATGGGTAGCCGCTATCAAGGTACCCGGTGGACCCCCTCCCTGTACTACTAAGGCCCATCATTCCTTGAACGTAGCATTTAAGGTAAGTGCGCTCCCACATTTCTCTCAGTGTTCTTATTGTTTTCTGGAATATTATCATGCAATCTCCAGCATCTTCAGCCTCTGGAAAGTTGAGTATTTAGTCTTTCCTGTGTATAATTATCACCTCCCTTCTCACAGTTAAATTAACATAATTTAGATGTGTTAAGTGGAGCATAGCCATCTCCGGAGGTGGCCATTTTAAGACCACTGTCGCACGTCATAAATGCAATTATTTAGTTAGTAGTGCGACATTCCCTGTATTTAGCTATAAAGAACTTTTCTAGCTAGTTAGGCAAAATTATACTAGTGAAGATTGCATATACATATATAATATTTCCTCTTCCAAAATATAATGTTTCTTTTGTATACAATAGGACCTCGGTGGTATCACTTGTAGCCGTGGTCCCCACTCGAGTTAGGCTAGCCTAACCTGTTTGGTATTCGTTAGTAATGTTAATCCCATTGTTTAACCTCTAGTATCATTTCTAGTAATTCGGTTGGGGATATATATATCCCCTAGAATTATTGGTATAATTCGATACGCTTCTGTTTTAGAGAAAAGAAGATAAACCCTTCTTCCCCCCTGATTGCCGCCATCCCAATCGGTAACCCTATCTTCCATCATCGCCAACGAGTAGTTAACTCTGGCTTGACTTGGATAGTTTTTTATCGTTGATCTTCTTTGCCGCTGAGTATCCCGGCTTTGAAGTATGACAGTAACTTAAGGTGTATTGTCTTGCAGCCGACAATGTCATCGACGGGAATCGTGATTCCTCTGCCGCCCATGACGTTGTCGGCAAAGGAAGCTATGCTTCCTTAGTTTACAACCGAAAGTAGGCGGCATACTTGCTGCCGCCTTTCTCCCTTGTAGACTAAAATACATGTCTTATAACCGACAATGTCGCCGACAGGTGAATTCTTATTCCCCTGCCGCCCACGACGGCGTCGACACTGGTAGCCATGCTTCCTTGATTTACAGCCGAAAGTGGACGGCATACTTGCTGTCGCCTTTCTCCCCTGTAAGCTATAGGACCCTTGCCCCTCCCCCTTCTGTCCTTTAGTGTCGGCCTAGTCGTCACAATTTTCATTTGGCCGGTTTTCTACAATCATCCCCGCTTGCCGGGGTGACTGAGTTACCAGCCGGGTTCCTACAAGCGGTGGTTAGGTTACCACCTCGACCAGCTCCCCTTATTTCCTTCCCTAACGGAAGCAAATGCTCCGTGGGGGGAAAGGCTGAGCCGGCCCTGACGGCTGCCGGTGGGAAATCCATTATACTGTTGAGAATTCTTCAGTCCTCTCTTGGACTGCCATTCACAAACCTTGCAACCGGCAGTACAGCCGGGAGCAGAAATTGTGGCTGGATTGAAGCTAGAATCAAATGCATCCCTCCCCTTCCATTAGAACTCTCATTCTGGGAAGGAGGCAGTAGGCGGCAATAGCCCCATTACACTTCCAATTATTGTACTAAACTATAATAATACGGACTCCTCCTTTCCATTCTTTCTCTCTCCCTATCAGTTATTGCCACCAGGCACTAGCCTAACCCCGATAGTATACCGGTAAAACTATAGTATACGACAATACAGTAGCCAGTATTTCTGCAGAATAGTAATATGGCAGTTAGAAAACTATAGTATACAAAGATACAGTAGTACAAGTAATTCTAACGTACTCTGTGTATCCTTTCACAGTCTATTGTTGGGACCGAATTAAATGTTGAGGTGAAGTATTCCTTTAACACCCTGATGAATCCTTGGATCATCGGGACTCTTATAAATCACTGTTCAGTATTAATATTTTACAAGTGGAGGAGTTAGTGTAAATATTCACTGACTCCAGCTCTACGTACGGGAGTTATTCCACTCTGTATTTTCCCTCATAGTGAAAATAAAATATTAATATTGACGGAGGTCACAGCAATTGCTTGGAGAGGGAACACAGATTTGTGTCTTTCCTATTTCCTTTCTAGCTTACTATCCTAGGCTATTAAATATAATAGTAAGCAATACTATTTTTAAATATATGCATTTGTATCGATGATATAAATAAGCCTATACTTATTTCATCTTTTCTTTCCTTACAGGAGGAGCCAACGGTGAAGTGTGCAGTCGTATTCTGCAACCACAAGAGTAAGGACTTTTGTGGGCATACGATGTGCAGGTCTCATGCCCCTTGCTGCATCGTATCTGAATCCCTGAGGTATTGGGACCCGAAGGGTTGCTCCATCTGCTCGGCCTTGATGACCGAAGGATTTGGAGAAGACATCCCTGACACTACAGAGTCAAGGGATACAGCAAGAGAAACTCTTCGGAGGTGGGTAAGAGGGTTCCAGAAGAACTCTCAGGGACCTTACCTACCTAATGAGGCTTTTAGGTGCCGTGTGTTCCTTAAGGCCCAATCCAGCGTGGTTGTGCCTCAAGTACAGGTCAAGCCTCCCTTCATCCAAATGACAGTGGATGCAGATATTAATAAGGCACTGGAAGGCATGGACATCCACCAGGAACTGATGTCGGAGGTGTCTACCGACACCGAAAAGGACCTTCTACAAGAAGACCCTGAAGAAGATGCGGTTCAACCACCTACGGAGGAAGATGGATCCGTGTCGACAGTAATTGAGGACCCTCAGTTTTCCGTAACGGCATATCAACCTGTGCCGTCAACCTCTTCAGCCCCAACGCCTCATCCGGATCCGCTGATTGCTAGGAGCGAAGCGTTCCTAGAGTCGATTCAGCAGATGGTGGCAGTGTTCCGCAAGGAACAGCAGGAGATTAAGCAAGATCTCAAAGAGACGAAGAAAGAGGTAAGAGAAGTAAAACGTCCTGACCTTTCCAGAGGTTTTACTAAGCATCTTAGGGTTTTTGATTTACCTCACTGCTCCGAAACCAACCCCTGGAGGTACACGGAGCATATGCCCATGATGAATGGGAAGTTCCATATCTCCGAGAAGTTGGGGGCCAAACCCCTTGAAGATCTTCAATTCTGGCCTAGCCTTCGGGCATACCCAGATTGTTACGTGAGACTGCAGGATGAACCAGCATCCCATGAGGAGACGGAACCGAAGGAAGTCATTGTCTTCAAGCATGACGAGGCACAGGCTATTCTGTCCAAGACCCTAAAGGGATCCAGATACACCAACTCCAAAGTCTCAGCATTAAGCAAGAGGCATCCTACCTTCATTGCTCCTTCGTCCAGAGCTTTCTCGGTGAAAGCTCTTGACTGTGTCATGAGAGCAGTCAATGCGGGCAAACCATGCCCAGTGCTAGAAAAATGTAGACCATTATCTCTAGCCATGCCTACCCGCGAGGAGAAGTGGAACGAGGTTCATCTAACCTTCTCCATCTCTAAACTGGATCCGGAGATAGCAGGTCAGCAGTTCAATGAGAACTTACCAAAACTGCCAGAGCATCTTTTGAGAAGGGAACAGGAGACAAAAGATAAACTAGCTGCATCTTTGTCTCTTCAGAACTGCATGGAAATGTGTGCAGGCCTTACCAGTGCCCCAGACATGTACATGGTCTTAGCCAAGTCTCACATGGGTACCCTTGTGAAGGACTTGTATGCCTTTGTCAGGTCCAGGAGGGCCTGTAGAGAGCATCTGTTTGCCGCAGCAACCGTCAAACACGAACGCAGGAAGCTGATCACTTTATGTATCTGGGGCAAGGACCTCTTTCCACAAAATCTTGTTCAGGAGGTCATCGCCACAGCCGCCACGGAGAATAGGAACTTTCTCCAGAAGTGGGGCATGTCTTCCAAGAGGAAATCCTCCTCAGATGCTGGTCCCCAACCTAAAACAGGAAGACAAAGAAACCACGCAGACCTGCACAACTTCCGACCATGACCATGGCCACAGTGCCCCAAATGGTAGCTCAGCCGCAAACCACCTTTCAAATGGTACCCCAACAGCTAGTAGCTCAATCGCCTGCGTTTAATCTAAGCTTTGAGAGGCATACAACTACCTTTCGCCCCCACAAAGGTAGAAGCTCAAAAAGAGGTTCCTTAAGAAACCCCTCAAGGGGTAGAGGAGTACGCGGTCACAGAAATAGATCTTCAAGAACATCTCAGCAATGAGAGGCTCCAGGTAGGAGGGAGACTCTTCCACTATCGGGATCGTTGGACCTTCGATCCCTGGGCCCACAGCCTAATCAAGAATGGACTCG
>NW_027168915.1:277500-279768 GCF_036898095.1 Palaemon carinicauda | reverse complement strand
GTATAGGAAACACATCTAACAAATATTGCGAATATTCTTTTGTTTCCAGCCTTCAAAAAAAAAAAAAATAAAACCATAAGTACTAAAGTTAATATATGTTTTTGTTTGTGTTCTAGTTGGGGGATCTGGAAATCGAATAGCATCAGGGATTGGAGTTTGTTTTATCAAGGAAAATTCATTGGCCGAGTTTGGAATTTCATAATAATCGTGGTGTTGAATTCTAGTTGTAGTTTTGTTACGGGAATCACAAAAGTTGATCAGTTAAGGACTGCTTTTGTTTTGTATTATCAAGTTATGTGTCTCTCTTTAAGAGAATTAATTTATTCATTATTGGTTTGTTCGTTCATGCGAACAAGAAGTATATTCTTTATTTGCTTACGTGAACAAGAAAAAAAAGATATTCTTGATTGTATTACAAAAACCTTTTTTTTTTCTAAACTACAAAGAAATGCTATTTGGTTTACGCGAACAGGGAAATATTATTTCCTTGTTAACGTGGACAACCAAATATAGAAATTATTTATTATTATTATATTATTATTATTATTATTATTATTATTATTATTATTATTATTATTATTATTATTATCATTATTATTATTATTATTACTACTACTACTACTACTACTACTACTACTACTAGCTAAGCTGCAACATTACTCGCAAAAGCAAGATTTTATATCCTTGAGGGCTCCAACAGGCAAAAATACCCCGATGAGGAAAGGAAATAAGGTGATAAATAAACGATATGAGAAATCAATGAGCAATCAAAATAAAAGAGTAACAACATCAAAAGAGATATTTCATATACACTATAAAAAGCCATGTTAGACTGTTCAAAATAACAAAATTTTCTGTAAATTTGAAATTTGAAGTTCTACATACAAGAAAATAAAGGTGTTTATGCCCTGAATGTGGTCATACTGCTTAAGGAATAGTTCTTTTGCATTTACGCATCTTATATAGTAAAATGAATCCATTTGAATATAGGCCTTTTAGAAATTATAAATCACTAAAAGAATGAATAAATTGAATAATAGTCTTGATATGCTATACCTGATAATGAAAGACCGAATCATACACAGAAAAGTAAAAAAAAATATATATATATATATTATATTATATATATATATATATATATATATATATATATATATATATATATATATATATATATATATATATATATATATATACAGTAAATCTATACCAAACCCAGTTTTAAGTTATGGACATGAATCATGGACAATTACATCTAAAACTATAAGCCAGATTCCAGCAGCGGGAATTTAGATATGGATAATAATAAAAACTTTGACAAGACTAGATAAATAGCAACTTATTGGGAATGGACAGTTGCATTGGCACGGCCATGTGAAAAGAATGGAAGTTTTATTGATGCCTAAGAAAATATCTTGAAGGGAAAACTGAGGGAACAAGACCTGTTGGAGACTAAGAATGGGATAGAAGGAATGTTTATATTAATCTCTGAGAAGAAAAATTTTGTTGCTGGAGGTTGAGAAGAGAGTTGGACTCTTTGAAAACAGACTTCATTGGAAGGAAATCTTAAGGATGGACGACTGACGAGCTTGTTAGCTTACCTGGTGTCTGGCGAGCAAAGTGAGAAACATTAGGAAGATAAAGGAACACCTAAAATAATAGTGCTGAGTCAATCTTTCTTCGGGTCTTTTTATTTCTTGGCAGTTATTTCCCATGTTCTTTGATATTTTCATTTTAAATCTTATCAGGGTTTCTAATAGTTATTTTTTGGCGATTTGAGTGATTACATATACACACACATAATTTCTGATTTGAGAAAAACTACATAACACTGAAAATGTAAACCTCACCACGTTTACAAGTTATGCCAGGATGATTTAATTTTGGGGTCATAATCATTAAGTAATCGGCCAATAATTCCCTTGTTATTCTTTCTTAATGTTTCCCCATCAAAGGCTCTATCTTAATACCATTTCTGCGACCATGTTTATATGAGAGTATTTTTTTCTTTTACTGAGATAAAGTTATATGTACAAATTCATATTTATATTCAGCCTTTGGTAGCAATAGATGGTAATATTTAAATATCCCTGAAGGGATTTTCATTTAGTTTTAAAAATAACAAAAGTGTTTCACTAATATGAAAAATATTTGAATGTGTAACATGAAAGGAAAAAATATATTTAGACGTCTGTAAAAGGGAACTTAATTATTTCTACAAGCAATATTTTCAACATAATGCAATAATCTACGTTATTTTTTTTATCT
>NW_027168915.1:255000-267500 GCF_036898095.1 Palaemon carinicauda | reverse complement strand
AAAATTCACGCAAAGTTAAGTTGGTGCTTTGTGTGACATTAAGGCACTGCTTAAATAAGTGCTTGGTGTAGAGCTTCTTAAAATTAGTTATGACTTACTGATCCATGGGCTGGAGGATAGGGGTGGTATTCGGTGGAAGATACAACACTTTGATGAATTTGTATTCGTCGATGATATCATCTTCGAGTCCTGGGGGGTGAGGGGGTACATTGTCCAAACAAGGAAGTACTTCAAAGGCCAATTCCCCTCCTGAAGGTACTTATTGACAGCAGGGCCGAAAACTACGTTTACCAATTCCATGAAGATATGCCTAGTGAAACAAGCCTTAGAATTAGAACGCCATAGAACATGTAAGAGGTCTTTATTAATTCTATGTGCTTTGAATGACCTAGGGTTTTCGGAATGGTAAACTAATAACGACATTATTTTGCAGTCCCCACTGGCGTTGGCACAAAGCGCAAGAGTCAACTGATCCTTCATAGGCTTATGTCCAGGCATTTTTTTCTCTTTGGCAGTAATATATGTTAAACTAGGCATCTTTTTCCAAAACAGACCGGTTTCAGCACAGTTGAAAACCTGCTGCTCTACGTAGCCTTCCTCCTCCACAATCTTTTCAAACTTTTTAACAAAATCATTAACAGCCTTGGTGTCCGAACTTGAAGCCTCTCCATGCTGAACAACTGAATGAATCCCGTTCCGTTTCCTAAATTTCTCGAACCAACCTCGAGACGCCTTGAATTCCTCCGTCGTAGGATCAGTTGAACTCTCCCCCGCGTCACCCCCAGAGCCTGCCGCCTTCAATTCACAATAGATCGTTTCAGTGATCATATCGCTAACAATATCCTTGTCCTTTATCCAGATCAACAAAAGGCTTTCCATCTCTTGCAGAGTATAGCTACGATGTTTAGATATAATGGTGATCCCCTTCGATGGTTTCACTGCTTTAATGGCTGCCTTCTGTTTTTTGATCGTCGAGATCGTAGACATATTCCGGCCATATTGTTTAGCCAGATTGCTAACACGCACACCTCGCTCATGCTTTTCTAATATTTCTTGTTTTAGTTCTAATTAAAGCATTAACTTCTTCCTTTTCTCACCTCTACTACTTCCTGAACCGAAACTTAGCATTTTAGGACCCATGATTATACGTAAAACACAAAAACAAAACGTGAAAAAGGAAGATAAAAAGCCCTGTTAGTAACGGAGCGAATAGAGAACAACCACACAATGTACATGAGATGAGAAGACTGATCAAGGCGACGTCCCTCCAATGTGCTGCCATCTACCGGCGTAAACAAGAAACTACGATCGACGCTTCGAGAAAATTCTACGCGTACGCGTATGATCTACTTCGTATGTTGGAGCAAGACTTCGGGTGTCGAGACAGAAATTTCATCAAATTTTACTTCGGATGTTGGAAAATTCATATATAAAGAAAATCGTATGTAGTGGTTCCAATGTATATATATATATATATATATTATGTATAAGTATACATATATATATATATATATATATACATATATATATATATATATATATATATATATATATATATATATATATATATATATATATATATATATATATATATATATATATATATATATATATATATATATATATATATATATATATATATATATATATATATATATATATATATATATATATATATATATATATATATATCTATATATATATATATAAATCTATATCTATATATGTATATATATATATATATATATATATATATATATATATATATATATATATATATATATATATATATATATATATATATATATATATGTATATATATATATATATATATATATATATATATATATATATATATATATATATATATATATATATACATATATATATATTTTTATATATATATATATATATATATATATATATATATATATATATATATATATATATATATATATATATATATATATATATATATATGGCTTATTTGAAATATGAAAGAAATACGTTTAAATGTGTAAAAATTTATTATTAATCAAATGCCAAGTCCCAAACCTACCAATTAGCTACGATGGTGAAGATGGGTTGATTTCAATTCTAAGTACAGAAAACCTGAATTTGACAGGTATATGTACAGAAGAATTGTCACTGACTTTTATCTTTCTTCCTGGACGAGGGTTCAAATCCCCGCCGGTCCGATATTATAGTCTTTCGGCGGTTCCGCCTGGGGCTCTGATCCCGAGGTCGTTAAGAGAATCCAGATCTCAATGTATTAATATATATGGCTTATTTGAAATATATATATATATATATATATATATATATATATATATATATATATATATATATATATATATATATATATATATATATATATATATATATATATATATATATATATATATATATATATATATATATATATACATATATATATATATATATATATATATATATATATATATATATATATATATATATATATATATATACATATGTATATATCAAACCCTTTGAACATTCTTGGTTTTCTTAAGCATATTATTTTCGTGATTTTCTCGACATGAATTAATTTAAGGACTAAAACAGCAATCACCATAAACAATTTATTTAGATATATTTTAGCAAGGGTAAATATTTTTTAAGAAAGATTTCAGTAAATATTTTGATCATATATAATTTTTTCAGTATTTTTTCGTTGCAATTATTCCTAGTACCAAAAGCTTGTATTTCATATCACACTATTGTTATGGTTGATTTTCATATTTAAAGTAAATGATAATTGTAGATAATGTTAAGCATACATTGTTGAAAAATTCCCATAAAAAAGGTAAAAATCCAGGAAAGAATGGTGCAAACATCTATCTTTTTAAAAACGGACAGATTTATGTTAAAGAGTGATATTATGGTCACCAACTTGTAAAATGCAATAACAAAATTGGGTAATTATTACGGTATTTCTGAAAATACGCCCGAGAACTTTACATTTTTACGGCTAATATCCGATCAATATTACGCCTTTTTAAAGTATAACTCCATTTTCATGTTACTTTTTTTCTATTAGTTTTGATTTTTCCCCTTAAATAGCAGCATTCTATCGAGGGGAAATATATATTTTTTCACAATTTCATCTTACTTTTTTATCGAATCTTCTTGGTTCTTTTACATGTGAAAATACTAAGGTTTTTTTGCGATTATTCGCAGTACCAAAATATCCTTGTTTCATAACACATTATTGTTATTGTCTATGTTCTTTTGTTCAGTAAGTGTTACAGTTTTAGCTAATGGAAAGCATGGCTCCATTTTTATGTTATTTTTTTTTTTTGGGGGGGGGGGTTGTTTTACATGTGGATATAGTATCGTGGTGAAAATTCTGCTATCAGCTTCATAAGAAAGGCACCATGAGTGATATTTTGTTATGGAATATATTAATAATAAAATGTGAATATTATAACGCCAAATTTTCAATCTATTCTCTTTCTCAAACGAGTTGCATTTTACTTCAAAACCAAATGATAAACTTTTGGTTTTCTTATTTTCAAATTATGCTCGGAATAGTCTGAGGTGATTGTTTTCTTGGTTCTTTCCTTATGTAACAACTTCTACTGTAACTGGTCATAACATGTTGGCAGGAACCCGAAGGATGTTTTCTTATCCTACCATCATCACAGCATGATAAAGGTCCTGCATGGATTACATAGAATTAGGATAAATATCTTACATGGACTACATATGATTAGGATAAATGTCCTATCATAGACTATACAGGGTTAGGATAAATGTCCTGCATAGACTACATACATTTTGGATAAATATCTTGCATGGACTACATAGGATTAGGATAAATGTCCTGCATATACTACAGAGGATTAGGATGAATGTCCTGCATAGAATACATAGGATTTGGATAAATGTCTTGCATGGACTACATAAGATTAGGATAAATGTCCTGCATAGACTGCATAGGATTAGGAGAAATGTCCTGCATGGGCTGCAGAGAATTAGGATAAATGTCGTACTGGGACTGCATAGAATTAGGATAATTATCTTGCAGAGACTATATAGGATTAGGATAACTGTCCTGCATGGACTTCATAGGATTAGGATGAATGTTTTGCACGGACTAAAGAGGATTAGGATAAATGTCGTGCATGGACAGCATAGATTTGGGATAAATGTGTTGCATGAACTGCTGCGTGGGATTAGGATGAATGTCCTACACGGACTAAAGAGGATTAGGATAAATGTCCTGTATGGACAACATACATTTAGGATAAATGTATTGCATGAACTGCTGCGTGGGATTAAAATGAATGTCCTGCATGGACTACATATGATTAGGATAATTGTCCAGCATGGAATAAATATGGTCCTTTGACAAAGGTCACTATGAAAAGATTATTTTCTGGGTAATTTGGATACTCATAATTGATTAGGAACAATTTATCATTATGGACTTTAGATGATGATGAAGACTGTGAATCAATTATTTGGTCGCAGGGATTTTGATAAACACTTATAATTAATAAAGAACAGAATGAACACACTGCATGAAATATTTTTTTAGGGAATTTAGATAAGGCTATTAATTGTTTAAGGCTTGAAAGATTTGAAAATATTGAAATAAGATAAAAGGAAGGCATAGCAAAGATTTGAGAGGTGATAAGGGTGTCACGACTGGGATGGTCGAGGATGAATGGTGAGGAAGGAGCGAGTATGGTTTGGGAAAAACCTGCAATGGGAAGAAGATCGGCAGGAAGGCAGAGAGGTAAATGGTGAGATAAGGGGAAGGATGATATGGAGAGAAGGGGTTACACGAAAAGGATGTCTTTGATCAAAGGCATTGAAGAGGGCGCATCAGGCAACTGACCCTTTAATATAGGTAAAACGGTTTGAAAGAAGAGAAAATGCATGATATATGGACAATGTTTATTTAGGGAATTGATATAAATACTAATAAATATCTGAGAATGAAGTTGGGAGAGGCATCATATAATGGAACTGTCTTTTTTCTATATAAAGAATTCATCACATCTCTTTCTATAAGAACATTTCAATGTTTAGTTCATAGAGTTTAGAAAAAATATATTTTGTGGGGATAGTACTCTCCCAAATTTATATCTTTCGGCAGTTAAAATATATATATTTTTTCAATTTAGGTCATTTTTGTGGTTAGAGAAACAATTTCTATAACCTGGAAAAAGGCTACACTAATTTATATATGAGTATATATATATATATATATATATATATATATATATATATATATATATATATATATATATATATATATATATATATATATATATATATATATATATATATATATATATATATATATATA
Organism: Palaemon carinicauda; assembly: GCF_036898095.1. Lineage (NCBI taxonomy): Eukaryota > Metazoa > Arthropoda > Malacostraca > Decapoda > Palaemonidae > Palaemon > Palaemon carinicauda. The sequence continues at coordinate 262,156 of NW_027168915.1, read as the reverse complement.
TATATATATATATATATTGGCGTGCTACTGTTATAAGCACACATTGAGTAAGTGTTGTTTCAGATGTATGAAAATGGATTAACTGAATACATCTTAATAGTTTTTAAGTATTTATTCTATAAAAGCAACAGAGTTAAACATCTCCATCACTGGAGGAAGCTGGGTTGGTCCAGATGACCAATTCTGGTGAAGTATAGATATGAACTGACTAAATTATCGATATCACAGATATCGTATGCTTAGTTTATTTTAAACACGTCACAAACTCGGAAGACACCTGCATCCGGTGACGTCACAAACTTTCACACGCTGAGACAATGTGTTGACGTTTAAGAAGAATGTCAATTTGCCGAGGTTTGCATAGGTTTGCATTGTATGTCCTGTTTACGATTTGAATGACTACAGCAAATCCCAGGGTTAGCTCCTCCAACCAACATGACATATTACGTCATTTGTTTTAAAAATGTAATATTAACTATTCTAATCATTACATTAGCTCGGCCAGCTATCTCAATTTTTTTTTTACAAAAATTTAACAACAAGCCGAAACATGGTTATTAGGTTTGACTGGACATACGTATTACTCTTTGTTTAACTTTAGCCATAATCAACTGAGGACGAATGTCCAAATAGACACATTAAAAAATAATAACAATAATGCATATAAAAAAGATATTACCAAAGCAAAAAGAAAAATGCATGATAAAACCAAGATCATATATATGGTACATGGCTAGCAAATGATTATATGGTACCAAAAAAAAAAAAACTTCTGACTTACATATGATTCGGTAACTTGATAAAGAATAATTGTTACCTTTGTCAGAAACAAAATACTCAATTTTTAGTGCACAAACACGAATTCCTGGTACGTACACGTACCACGGTTTCGTACATATATATATATATATATATATATATATATATATATATATATATATATATATATATATATATATATATATATATATATATATATATATATATATATATATATATATATATATATATATATATATATATATATATATATATATATATATATATATAGGGCTGATATATTTTATTAGATGCCCATAGATTCTGTTATATATTTTATTTTTTTTCTCTTTTCTTTTTTAACATTCCGGCTTATATATTTTTATTAGATGCCGAGAGAAAAAATGATTTATATCCTTTTTTATTTTATTTATTTTTTTAAATGTTGTTTTAAATGTATTTTTAACAATGCAAATGTAGAAAATTTCTTTAATTACATATTACTAGCGTACTAATCAGCTTTTCATACAAACATCTTCCCAACAAATTACTCCCTTAGCGAATGAGGTGGCCACTCAAACAGCTTTGAACTGAATGAGATAGGGCGTATTGTCGGGGCTAGGCAACTCATTCCTTTTTAGCTGCTTGCTGTGCCGTAACCTACGCCAAACAAAGATGTTCACGGCGGTAAATATCACCACCGTGATACACAAACCAGCCAGTAGTATGGGGTGAAAAATTTCCTTATAAGTCGGTGACAGGTGGTCCTTTTCGGTAAGTTTCATCAACCGCTTTGCCACATGTCCGTTGTACGGGAGAGGAAGTGCTGGCATTGTAGAGGTCCACGTGAAGTTCGCGAAGTAGGCTCGTTCTCTGATGATTGTCCGTAGACCAGTCACCATGGAATTCGGGGAAGTCCCGACACAACCATCTGCTGCGACGAAGATATTGGTGAATGACATGGATCCGTCAGGGCATGATACATTGAAGCCGTCCTTGTCGTATCGTATCCACGAGCCATTATTCAGTTTGTAATTGAACTCATTATTGTCAAAGGGATAAAGCTTATCCAGACAATTTTCACTTGTATGGGAGAGAGCACCGTCTAGCACTATACCTAACTCGCATGAATCCATTAAGTTTTTATGGAATTCAAATGAGTCAGCTGTACATATTTTTCTATCCATTGCGTCTGAACAGTGAGTTAATTGATTTAAGTCTTTAATGACCGTATATGTTTCCTTGTCTAGGGAAATCAATATGTGTCCTGTCAAACTGGATATTACTGGATTTGAGTGATTCGTCATGAAAGTCGGAAATGGTGATATCCTGTAAGATTGCCAGGCATCAGAAGAATCAAAGGGAATTGCAATCCTAATTTTGTTATTATCTACGTTTACTCTAATTAGGCTGTAATAAAATTCTAACCTATGTTCGTCTAACAAAGGAACATAGCCTAGTTTATCCCTTCCGTTCTTCAGAATTAATTTTAAGTAACTTATAGGCAACAAATGGGGCGACAATACACCTTTAGTTGCTAACGTGATAGCTTCTACATAATCCTTGGATTTCTCAATGAAATGTGTAATTCTGTTATGTATGTGATCTATCTTTGAATCATAATACGTTAATGTTACCAGCAAATCCTGTACTTCCATAATTTGAATGATATTATCTGAATGTTCATTTAATAAATCCATAATTTTATTGATTGAAGCTAACTGATTCCTTAGTTCTGACATAATCAATTCATCTTTATGAGTCATGAACTCAATTTTCTTATTTTGATTACTAATTTTAAGACGATTGGAAATTCCTAAACCTAAACTTGCAACAGACCCAAAGATGCTTAATGTAGCATAAATAAACGGATTCCGTCTTTCTTTATGTTCGTGTCCTACAGTCCACATCAAAAGGTCATAAGCCAAAGATCCTGTCTCGCCAGTCTTATTTTTCAAGTCATCAGATAGCATCTCTGCAACTTTTAATGTTGATCCAAGCAAACTCTTTACAGTCAAATGAAAATATCTTCTATGCAACTCACCCAATGATGCAGAAAACCTTGAAATGGCAGTTCTTAAGCTAATGACATCATTCTCTTGAAGAAAAATTGCTTGCATATTCACTTCTACAATTACGTTGGTTGATGTAATAAAAATGTCTTCTTGTCTTTCAACTATATTGCCATATTTAAAATATATATTTTTAGTCTTAGAGGTCATCCCATACGAGAAAAATGTCTGAGCGAACAATATCACTCCCAACAACAAAAAATTCATCTTGGAAACCTGCAATGAGAAAAAATATATGTAATTACTCCTGTATTAAAAAGAAAACTTTTAATCACATAAAACAGAATAAAATTTTCCCTCACTTCTTTTCCTCTCTTTTCTTTTTAATTTCTTATGTGAGCCAATAGTACTATTCTCTCATCCGTGGGTTGGGATACGTTTTGAACTCTGAACCTATTGGCCGTTAATGTTTCCAAAATGTTAAATGGGCCTTCAAACTTAGGTGTTAGTTTATAGTTGAGCCCTTTTCTGACATTGATTTGAATATAGATGCTATCACCCACAGTATATGTTTTAGTTGGTTTCGCTATTTTATCATGATTTCTTTTCATTATGATTTGTGATTCTTCTAAATTCTTTCGAAGGATATCATATCAACTTATACTTGCATTTATACATTCTTTTAAAGGATTTGATAGATTAGTTGTAGGCGTTAATACATGGAAAGGTGTTCTAACTGGGGTACCATACAATGCTTCATGCGGTGACATTTTAATTGATATATGATATGAATGATTCAGAGTACTCAGTGCCGCCGGTATTGCAATATCCCAGTTGGGGTCTGATCCCCCTAGTGTTACCTTCAATATATTTAATATCTTCCTATCTGCTCTTTCCACTAGCCCATTTGATTCTGGGTGATATATCATGGTATTAATCTTCTTTATGTTGAGGAATTCACGCAATGAGGTTAGAAAGTGATTATTAAATTCACCACCCGAGTCTGAGATTATCATGTGTGGAATTCCATGTTTACAAATGTAACACTCGTAAAACTTCCTAGCGCATTCAATCGCAGTTTTAGTTTTAAGCGCTATTAGTTCTGTATATCGAGTTAAAGCATCTACAATTACTAAGAGGTGCTTATTTCCTCTGTCTGACTCTTAAAATCATGTTAACAAATCTAAATGTATTCTTTCAAAGGGTTGATTGGGCACAGGATAAGCTCCTAGGCTGACAGGTGTTTTCGTATGCCCTTTGTTTTCCTGACATGTGCGACAATTAGCTATGTGTCTTTTTATATCTGTAAGCATTGTATGCCAATAAAACAATGATTTGGCTTTCTGTGACATTAATGAGAACCCAGGGTGTCCATGTAATGGATTTGAATGCAACCAATTCAGGACAGTGGAAATAAGTGAGATTGGTACTACTACCTGGTCGTTAGTTACATGTGGTGTATTGCGGGTTTTCCTTGTCACAGTCCTACACAGAATATTATCTTTGATTATATAATTCTGCTGATTATACTTTATATATTCCTTTTCTTTATGATTGCCTTTCAAAGCATTTATAATTGTTTCTATTTTCTGCTCTTTTCTTTGCTCAGTCTGTAACAATTCAGCACTCCAGCCTAAATCTTCTTGTTCAGATATTGTTTTTACAATAGGCATGGATGTTGATATATCTATTAATTCAGCTAAAGGCTCCGTACAAGATGACACGGGGTTGCGTGATAATGCATCCGCAATGATATTTGCTTTCCCAGGTAAATACCCGATTCTTGCGCCAAAATCTTGAATGATCAAATGCCAGCGAGTTCGTTTAGGGCTGTGGTTGAAGCCTTTAAAGAACTCTGTTAGTGGTTTATGGTCAGTAAGAACCTTAACGGGATAACCGTAAATTATGAACTTAAAATGCACTAGCGAATTAACAATAGCTAGTCCTTCCTTGTCTATTACTGCATACTTACTTTCGGAAGTTCTCAATTTTCGAGAATAGAAAGCTATCGGGAAAAACTGTTTATTATATTGCTGAAGCAATACCCCTCCTACTCCTAAGTCTGAGGCGTCTGTTGCAATGAAGAATTCCTTACCGAAGTCAGGAAATTATAATATAGGAGAACTACACAGTTCATCTTTCAAAGTATTAAACGCCTGTTGATGTTGCTCAGACCATATGAAATCTACACCCTTCTTCGTAAGATCAGTTAAAGGAGCGGCTATTATTGAATAGTTGCGTATAAAACGCCTGTAATATCCACTACAACCCAGAAATTGCTGTATTCCCTTGACATTAGTAGGTATGGGAAAATTACGTATAGCCGACACCTTATCATGGACTACTTTAAGACCTTGGCTTGACACCATGAAACCCAGATATATCAATTCTGTTTTGAAAAATAAACACTAACTAATCTTTACCCTTAAGTTATGTTGTCTTAATCTCTGTAGTACTAGTTCTAACTTACGTAGATGTTCTTCTAAGGTGTTGGAAAAGATTACAAGATCATCCATATAGGCATGCAATATATCTCCTAACAAGTCTCCAAACACTATGTTAATCATTCTTGTAAATGTTATAGGAGCACAACGTAAACCAAAAGGCATCCGTAAAAATTCATAATGTCCCCTGGCTGTGCTGAAGGCTGTGTATGGGATACTATCTTCTTCTAATGATATCTGGTGAAAGCCTTTAAGTAAGTCCAAACTGGTAAAATATTTATTCTGACCTAACAAAGACAAAATATCGTCAGTACAGGGCACTGGGAATCGATCAGGGATCGTTTCCTCGTTTAGACGACGAAAGTCGACGCAGATACGCCATGTTCGATCTTTTTTCGGTACAACTATTAAAGGAAAATTATAAGGGCTGTTTGATTTTCTAATGACTCCTTCCTCTAACATTTTACCTACTTCATCATTTATTTTATTTTGGAATTTCATAGGGAGTCTGTACGAGGGTACATATATAATTTTCTGCTTGTCCTTTAACCTTATTTGATGCTGGATCACATCTGTTTTTCCTAAGGATCCATCCGTAGTGGAAAAGACATCTTGATATTTAGTTGAAAGTTCAAAAATTTTCTGCTGAATTTCTTCATCTTGAATATCCTTACTGATTTTATTTTTAATAGATCGCAAAAGGGATTCATCCGCAACTGATTGAGAGTGATTGATTTCAGCAACGGTAAGAATACGATGTTTATAAACTTCTACATCCAAGATATGTTGATTTTTGTGAATTACTAAAGTGTTATTTAAATGATTACAGACTTCGATATTACATTGCTGATGTGAGCCTACTGTATAAATAGCTTGTGTGACAGACAATCCATTAGTTTTCAAAGTATCGGAAAGGATTAATATTTCAGATCCCGGTAGTGTTTTCTTTATTTGCACTATTAAATTCGAAGGTATGTTTGGTTCGATAGATTGCGTGCAAGATGATATTACGGGTGAACGAGAATTCTGCTGGGTCGCGTATATTATTTCTTTATTAGTGAGACAAGTTATTGGTTCTTCAACGTACGTTATGGTTACATTTGTCGTCTCCTTTTTATCCAAAACTGATTTTAAGGCATTAGAAGACTTATAGAATTTCCCTTTGATATACACGCCGTGCTTGGCAGGAGCTAAGATAATGTTTTGATTTCCCATAGATGGGTATCCTATAATTACAGCTGGATACATATTAATGTTTTTTACAACAACAAATGTATCGGCAAACGTGCGATTACCGACTCTGAACTGAATATGAGTTATGCCTATGAAGTTTAATTCATTATTTCCTATACCTGAAAGTCTAATTCCTGATTTTTCAATCGGAAAGTTCGAAAACAACAAATGATGCGTCTTCAAATCCATAATATTACGTGGACTACCAGAGTCAAAAAATAACGTAAAGGATTTGTGTTCTAAATTTACAGCATATAAGGTTGGCTGTAACTCATTTTGGCTTATTATTGTATGAATTCGTTGCAAATCTACGGGAGCATGCACTGTTTTGCTTAATTCGGCCGTGTGTTTCATAGGAAAATCTATTGTCTCACAATTATCTGATAAAACATTAAATTGATTATTCAATACTATTGATGTTGACATGAATGACCTTGACCCAACATCACTCTCTTCCCCTCTAGAGTTAACTATTTGGTATTTGCTTTGCTCTGCACATTCTGAAAATTAGTCTGACCTTGCGAGGTCTGGTTTGACGGCCCAGGCTCAGCGATATTTGAAGAAGTGTTTGTTTGTTTCGGACTCTGAACCGCATTGACATTTGGTTGTTTCTTCTTATTGTTAAAATGAGGATTTTTCTTTTAATTTCCATATGGAACTGACTGTGAAATTGACGCGAGTAACATTGACTATAAAAATGTGTTGCTG
>NW_027168915.1:215000-240000 GCF_036898095.1 Palaemon carinicauda | reverse complement strand
TATGCAGAATAGAATACTGTATTAAAAAAATTATGGTAACTAAGGTCAGGTACTGAATAATGATACCTGTATGAGGTAACACCAACTGTCGTGACGAGGGAATTTTTATTAATATCTACGATAGAAGAAGCATCTTAATCTTAATCATCTCAGTAACAACAAATTTCATTCTCCATTCCTTCTTTTCCTTTTCCTCTACATAGTACCGTTGGGTCTCAAGGCAGAAGCTACTACGGCAATGGAAGCCTTTGTTCACACGCGGTTCCCTCAATTTTGGGGAGTAGCCGACGACAAATAAAGGAAGAAAAGAGGAGGTTTCCTCTATACGCTCCTCCCTGCCTGACGAGGGATCCAGCCGAGTTTGACTGGTACTGCTAGGCTGCCACTACCCACTCTCTCTCGGTATCCACCACAAATGAAATTTCATACAGTGAATACCCAGCTGCTGCTACCTTCGTGGTCACCAAGGCGACTGGAGGAACCAACAGGGCCTATCATAACTGCAACACAATCGCTCGCCCTTCATTCCTATTTCTTGCACTCTCTTTTGCCTCTCTCACATCTATCCTCTTATCCCCCAGAGGTTTCTTCTTTCCATCCACCCTTGACACCTTGGCCTTCTTCTAATGCTTCTTCTACCAACTCTTGCATTCATTACCTTTTTTAGCCGCCAGACACTTACACTTCTCTCAACATGGCCAAAACACCTCATGACATTCATCTCCAATCTAGCTGCTAAATCATTTATTACACACGTTCTCACCCTCACTACTTCGTTCATGACCCAATGTAATCGAGATACACCAGCCATACTCCTCAGACACTTCATCTCAAACACCTTCAATTTCTATGTCTCTGTCATATTCATTCCCCACAACTTCGATCCATACATCACAGTTGGTACAATCACTTTTTCATGCAGAACTCTTACCATATCAATGCATGCCTAACCCTCTATACTTTACCACTTCCTTCACTGCCCACAACACTTTGCATCCTCCTTTCACTTTAAATGATGACGTCATCTTTAATGTGTCTTCTGCATAATTGAGTTTGACAAAATGGTCTGTGAGTGTTTATTTTTACATTTAAATAGCGATATTTCACTTATATTTCGAAATATTCTACGTCTGGCAGAGATGGAAGGCATTGGTAGAGGGTAGGTGAACGCAACTAAGATCTACGAGAAGAACAGCCCTGATTTATATCATGTATGATCAAATAACACTCAAATATGTTACGTAAGACTTCGTAACAAAATTAAATTAAATAAAAAGCTAATTCTTAAAAATAGCATAAATATACATATACTAACTCGAATGAAGAGTACAATGAAATTCATGACGTAATTCTTACGTAATTTGCATAAAATAACTACGTCTACCTAAGAGGAGCTCATCATACGGGCTGGATAACCAACTCTTCAATGCATAAATAGAATATGAATAAATCATTTTTAAATTATATTTACTTTAGAGTAAACAGCTTCATGAGAGAGCTCTCCCCAAAATCTATTATTTATTCTGAGCTTGAATAAATCAATTCATCACAAGATGAATATTCTGCAACCACCTTATGGGTACCTAATATGTGTTTCATATTAATACAATACAGATGCAAAAATAATGACCACCTAGTTCACCTTTGATTATTATTTTTCACCTTATTCATAAAAGTTAAAGGATTATTATCCGAATACACAGTAATTTCATTTTGTGGTCGATTTATATATATATATATATATATATATATATATATATATATATATATATATATATATATATATATATATATATATATATATATATATATATATATATATATATATATATATATATTTATAAGTATATATATATATATATATATATATATATATATATATATATATATATATATATATATATATATATATATATATATATATATATATATATATTCAGTGTATTTGAACATAGCCTCTGTACCATGGTCTTCCACTGTCTTGGGTTGGAGTTCTCTTGCTTGAGGGTACAGTCAGGCACACTATTCTATCTTATTTATTTTTTTTCTTTTTCCTTTTTTTTTCTTCCTCTTGTTTTTTTGAAATGGTGTGTTGGGCAGGCTTAATAGAAGGGCCATGGATGCCTGGTGGTTTATCAAGAGGTTGTCTTTTCCTTTTTCTGATTATTTTTCTTATCAAAACCATCCTTACTGTCCTCCCTTCAGTTGAAGTGGCTATCCTGGAGGGTATTTAGCCTTGCATGGTGTATCTTCTCCTCCATGTTGACCAGTTTTTCCGACTTTTTACTATAGTCTATGGGTATCATCAATCACTTTGTTTATAATTATGTACGTATTGTTTTTGTTATAATTCTTGTTAATCTAGTTTTTAAGTATGATGTCTCTTTTTTTATTTATATTAATTCTTATGCTGTCTGGAGACATTGAGCGACATCCGGGACCTGTACGTCCTAGATTTCGTCAATGTCGTCTTTTGTATTGCAATATTCGTGGTCTTCATGCAAATATTCAAGACCTTACAGTTGCGTCCAGACAGTATGATATTCTTTTGTGCTCAGAAACTTTGGTTTCTAATATGAGGCACTCTTCTGAGCTCCTTATAACTGGTTTTAAGAAGCCAATAATGTTGAAATGTGATGCCATCCCTAGGGCCAGGGGAATGGCGGTGTATATTAGGACCGAGTACCCTGCTTCTCATAAGTCCTGCTATCAATGTGGATGTCATGAGATTCAGGTAATAAAAGTTTGTAGCAGGCATAACAACTTTTATTTGTGTTTGATCTACCGGAATCCAGACATAGATGATTCTATCTTCGATTGTCTTCTTACCATTATGGCTAAGATGCAAGAAGATGATAGAAAGGCTTCTTTTGTCTTTGTTGGTGATTTTAATGCTCACCATAGGGAGTGGTTAAGTTCTATCTCTCCTACCGATCGCCATGGCTTAAGAGCTTTAGACTTTGCCTCTGAATCAGGCTGTGAGCAAATCATAAATGAAGCTACTCACAGGTCTGGTAATTGCTTGGACCTCGTATACACTGACTCCCCTGGCGTTATAACTAGTAAGGTTGGTTCTCCAGTTGGGACATCTGATCATGCCTTGATTTCATTATTAGTGAAGACTGAGCAGCCTGTCCCTGATATATCATATTCTTGTAAAATTTATATGTAATCCCAAGCAGACTGGAATGGGATTTTATATGATCTTTTGTGCTTGAATTGGTCATAATTATATAAATAGTGTAGATCCTGTTGTCCCTTTGAATGAGAATCTAGTCAACATAATTGATAGGCGTATCCCTTCTCGTGTGCTAAGGTACCGAGTGATGGACAAACCATGGTTCAATAATGATTGTAGACGTGCTTATTTAGAGAAACAGGAGGCCTATCATCTTTGGAAGGGTAACAGATCAGATTTGACCTGGAACAACTATACTCAGCTTCGAGCTTTTGCTCAGAGAGTTTATGCCTCAACTGAAAAGGAGTACAATTTAACCATAAAAGAAACACTTTCTGGTACAACTCAGGAACATAAATGGTAGTATACCCTTAAATCTGCACTCTTTGGTGTAGATGCAACAGTTCCTCCTATACTTGAACCAGATGGCTCAGTCACTCACTGTCCAAAGGAAAAGGCAACCCTTTTGGCTGATGTTTTTGATAGTAAACAGGGTAATGAAAAACTTAAACTTCTTCATTCCTGTTTTCCTGAGGCTAAACTAACTAGTTTAGCTTTTCAATCTCGTGAGATTAAAGCTCTGTTAGTGGACCTTGATGCTTATGGAGGTGTAGCCCCAATGGTATTATTCCTTTGTTTTTTATAAAGACAGCAGATTTCTTAGCTCCAAAGTTATCTGATATTTTGCACGAGTTAGCAAGAAGAGGAGCTTTTAGCACTAGTTGGAGAATTGGTAATGTTACTCCTCTATGTAAATGTGTTTGTGGTAGCTCAAATCCCACTGATTACCGCCCAACTTCCATAACTCCCATATTATCTAAAGTTTTTGAACGTCTTCTGGCAAAACGTTTTAATATGTTTGCTGAAGGTAATCATCTACTCCCTAGTTTGCAGTTTGGTTTTCGTAAAGTCTTTTGAGCATGTGATGCCCTTCTCACAATCTCCAATGCTCTACAGAAATCCCTTGATTGTGGTCGGGAAGTTCGTATGATTGGCCTTGATTTTAGTGCTGCCTTTAACCGTGTTAATCATGAGGCCCTTGTTTTCAAACTGAAACAGTTGGGAGGGGGTGGGTCGTTTCTTAGCATTATTATTGATTTTTAAAGTAACAGATCTCAAAGAGTTGTTGTTGATGGGCACCATAGTGATTATAGGAATGTGATATCCGGTGTTCCACAGGGTAGTGTTCTTGGCCCATTACTTTTCATACTATATACACATGACATGTGGTTTGGCCTAGAAAACAAGCTTGTTGCATATTCAGATGATGCTACTCTATTTGCATCAATTCCATCACCTGAATGTAGATCTAGGGTTGGTGAATTCCTTAATAGAGATTTAGCTAGAATTAGTGCATGGTGCAAATTATAGGGTATGAAGTTGAATCCTAACAAAACTCAAAGTATGATTGTAAGTAGGTCAAGGACGGTGGCTCCTCAACATCCAGATCTCAGTATTGATAATGTTTCTTTAAATATGTATGACTCTTTTAAAATTTTAGGTGTGATTCTCGACAGTAAATTTACTTTTGAGAAACATATAAGATCTGTGTCTTCTTCAATTGCACAAAAATAGGCTTATTGAGAAAGTCTTTCAAGATTATATATATATATATATGTATATATATATATATATATATATATATATATATATATATATATATATATATATATATATATATATATATATATATATATATACAGAGTCCCAAAGTATTGTATACACTCTTTGACTTTGAATTGCTTATAAAATATAAATTATATTTCTGATTTGATTTTGGAGTAAGATTGGCGGATACTGGACTTACGTTCGGGCAAAACAAAAAAGAATTTGTTCTGAAAACATTTTGGAAATTTGAAAATAAAGCTGAAGTGCAAAGACGATTCACGAGTGAGTTCCACAGAGATGCCCCAACATGCGTCACCATTTCACGGATCGTAGATAACTTTGAGAATCATGGGACCATCCAGTGCATGAGAAAAGGACATTCAGGACGAAAAAGGATATCGACAAGCCCAAGTAAAGAGCAAGATGTTATTTCTAATGTTCAGAATTCCCCACGAAAATCTGTTCAAATGTCACGTGAAACAGGTATCCCAAAATCAATCGTCCCTCGCATTTTGAAGCACGCGCACCATAAAACCTAAAACAATTGACGATGTTAGAGAGGCAATTGAAGAAGAAGGTGCTCAGATTCCGAGAGAAATGCTACTAACACTTTGTAGTTCCAGTTTTTCACGATGCGAAAAGTGTATTGAGCAGAACGGCAATGGAAAGATGAATTTCTTACGAAACTTTTGTGAAGAACAAACATAATTTAATACTAACTTTACGATTTCCTTGTTTGACGATATTTATAGCAATTCTACAATGATTAATAAGTAATTGATTGTTACCGATTTTGGTTTTATGTTAATATCAGATAGGATTTCAGTAATAGACTACCTTTGAGTAAAATGGCGATTTGGGCGTTTTCTAACACTGATACATTCCGTACATATCGTATTTATATACAATATCACCTTACAAGACCTTATTTGCGTGTTCACTAATTTTAATTTAAAACTATCCTTAGAGGAAGTACAAAATTCCCAATTAACATGGTTGTTTAGAGATAAAACATATCTATATAGGGTTATATATAGACTCGACTTATCTACTGAAATCTGAAAAAAAAGGTTTAATTTACTTACAATGTTCCATCAACAAAAAGAAAATGTATCAGTGAGGCTGCAAATATAACTTCATATTTCCTTTCGTAAATTTCAATTAATTTCATATCCTCTATATACTAAAGAATATTTATCTGACTATATATATATATATATATATATATATATATATATATATATATATATATATATATATATATATATATATATATATATATATATATATATATATATATATATATATATTTATATATATATATATATATATATATATATATATATATATATATATATATATATATATATATATATATATATATATATATATATATATATATAATACTAGAAAAGCTACATTCTATTTAGAAATAGATGCTATAAGACAACGTGGTTAGTGGGAGTAATCATACCCTCGTGAGATTGGATTTTCAGAGAGGTACTGTACTTTCCAATAACCTTTGACCAAATCCAGCTTGGAGATGAATTTAGCATTACCGATCCTATCTAAACAATTATTGATCCTGGGAATTGGAAAATTATTTTGCATAGTAACACTATTTAATTTTCTGAAATCAGTGCACAACCTTTCTGTCCCATCTTCCCTTTATACCAGAACTATCGGAGAACACCATTCACTCTCGCTAGGAACTATCAAATCATTACCTAACATATATTTTATTTCTTTTCGTACTGAATTTGCCTTCTCTGGACGCAAACGATACGGACTTTGTTTAATGGGTATCGTATCCTGTAACTCAATATCATGTTCTAAAAGATTAATTAAACCTAATTTATCACTAACAGTTTCTGGATAATTTAGGAAAACATTATATAATTCTCTCCATTTTTCTTCTTCTAAGCTAGAGTCAAATAACTTGAAATTCTTAAGCACATCAGAGTTTTTTTCCAAACTAATTTCTCGCTGCGACACAATTATTACTGGCACTGGGCGTTAGTTGTATTTCTTTAGCAAGTTTACATGCAGCCACTTAGCTTTATGTGTACCCATATCAATTAAGTAATTCAAATTGCCCCTTTTTCCTAAAATAGGATAAGGACCTTCCAACTTATAAGATAATGAGGGACCTTCTCTCTGAACTAATACTAAGACTTTATCTCCGGGTAGTTTGTAGCGCTACGGCCAATCGTCCTAATTTGCTTATTATCGCTCCGACTATTACCTTGTATAGAATAAAAACGTTTGGAAATGGTCAACGGATCTTAAATATGTTGTGTAAGGGTGGGGTCCGGGGGGGCACAGCCCCCCTGGGTAAGGACACGGCTATTAGCATAGGTTAGGTGGGTTTTTTAAGTTAGCTTCTCTCGTCGTACTCGTAGGTAAGGAAACTGTTGTGTAAGGGGGGGGGGGGGTTCCGGGGGGCCGAAGCCCCCCTGGGTAAGGATACGGCTTTTAGCATAGGTTAGGTGGGCTTTTTAAGTTAGCTTCTCCTGCCAAAATCGTTTTTAGAACAATGGCCACACTTTAGAACGACGGCCACAGTTCAGAATATTCCCATTTTCTACGGGATCTGGCCGTCACGCTACAAAGGCTCCTTATCTCCCACACGGAAATTTTTCTCCATTGCCTTAACCTTGGGTTGGTTAAGTTCTAAAACGGGTACGCCATTACCAATGTGGTACCATAAATGAGACCTCAACTTTCGTACTATATAACTTCCTCATTAATAATTATATTTCAAATCCTTAAGTTTCTTATTTAACAATTTTCATTCCTCAATATTATGTTAGGAGTAAATTAAAAACCAATCATTTTAAATATATATATATATATATATATATATATATATATATATATATATATATATATATATATATATATATATATATATATATATATATATATATATATATATATATATATATATATATATACATAACCAAATCACTATTCATATAAAACCCTTCCAAAACTTAACACCAAACCACACACCAACACCAAAATATGTATCTTAATATATATTTCATGGACACCAACACAAAGCCAACTGTCTTTTTCGGCAACTACCACAATCACAGCTTTGTTGTCAACAGATTAAACTGTGTGGCAATTTGCCACAACTGCCACGCTGAATTGGTTGGTAGTCATCATCCCCATCATCATTATTATCATCATCATCATCATCATCATCATCAACAATCCAAATACAAAGGCCAGGTCATCATCGGTTCGGTAATCCAAAAGCAGTCCAAACAAAATCGTAATACAGGCCAGGTCATCAACAATAAATCCACTTTCTAACAAATTTAGTCTCTCCAAAAGAGAAATCACGGCCTGCTAAAATAAAAAAAGAAAAACACTTACGAACACTCCTAGCTAACTTAACTATCGCACTATAGTCAAATATAAATAATAAATTGTTCATATCATTCACAATCACGACAAGCAAATATAAACAAAACAGTACTTACTTTTTAAATAAATAATCACTTCCATGCTGGTCGAAAAATATATAAATCCAGCGTTCACACAACTGACGCTTACAGCAGTCAAATGAAAATAAGCATTAACCCAAGACATTTACCACTGTCGTAACCTAACTAAAAACATAAACAAACAATCTCATTTATACCAACAGTCTTTCTCACCACAAACGATCGATACACTAACTACTTTTGTTCGCTAACACAATCTCTCTCTCTCTCTCTCTCTCTCTCTCTCTCTCTCTCTCTCTCTCTCTCTCTCTCTCTCTCTCTCTCTCTCTCTGCATTTGGCAAAAAAAAAAATAAAAAAAAAATTAAAAAAAAATTAATCCTCCACAGAATAACACTTGAAAAAGGCACTGGGGTGGCAACACTCTAGTAGCACTGATTGATGGCACACTGGTGGAGATGGGGATCTTCCCAAACTGGCTCCTGAAAGGGGTCATCTACATTATTGTCGTCACCATCGTAGCATGGTACAGGCATCTTAACCTTCTTCATAGGGAAATGTATTCTCTTCTTGCTTTGAAAATGAGATGAAAGGTGAAATGGAGGCTCACTTTCCAAAGAGGTGCTAGATGGGGTTGAATAGGAGAGTGCTGAGTGGGAAAAATGGCTTACACTTCCCTGGTCGATGGTGTCCACCTGGGGCACGTCACCATATTTCTGATAAAAACACATGTCATCAGCACACTCAATATTATTAAAATCACTAAGAGATTCCACAATCTCGTAGAGTCTTTTCTCAGAAGGGAATTTCTTCTGCCTTTTGGTAACCAGAAAAGTAGGATTATTTTTCTTTTTTTTTAGTTTTCCCCCTATATTCTTGAACATCCGGCAGTTTAGCACAAATATGGCAACATCACTGCATAGCAACACTATTCACCAATGTTCAGTGAAAATCTCTTTAACTTTCATCAATATCACTCTGAGATATCTAGCGAAATGTAAAAGCATACAAAATTGAAATTGAAATTTCAATATAGTTTAGTAGTGTAGTACCAAAATTGAGACCAAAAGAAATTTGAAGAGCTACATCTCTGCGAGTATCTGAAGCTCCGACTTGTGCGTCCTACCCATGTTGTATCATAACATAGTCTCATGCGGCGCACCTCGAGAACGACACCACAGAAAAAGCAGCAGGATGAAACCTGGGAAAAATTGCTTTGCACCTGCGCCTGGTTCCAAATTTGGGGCCTGTTAACTTACCCAGGGTTAAAATCCTTGCTCTCGTTTTCTATTGCTAATTTCCAAGCTTTTCTTAAATTATCCTTGTAATTCTCTAAACTTTATATGTAATCCTCTCTACTCTCTTTGCTAACTGAGTTGGGACGAATGTAACGACACAAAGTTTTGTCTTTTAAACAAAAGGTTTCCTTACAAACATTATCGGTATCATCATCCAACTCACTTGAGACTGTCTCATCCTCTCTCTGCAACTTAACCAGCTCATCTCTATTCAAAATCTTACTTTCTAAACCACTGTAGTAACTATTACTTGAATCCACTACATCGACTATGTCTACGTTATTACTTTCTACAGCTGCATCATCAACTTGGCTAACACTGTCAACACCAATGGAGTCTGTCTTCTGAGCCTCACACTTGCCTAGATCAACCTCAGCACCTCCATCTCACACGTTCGAATCCTCGAACAAATTATGACTGTAGTCTATATCTGTATCTAAACCTGATCTAGTTTCTACCATTTCAGGCACTTGAACCTCACTTAAAATAGGATTCACACATTTGGATGTAGTTAAATCATTACCAACAATATTGTCAGTGCCGTCAAGTAGCAAATAGACTACAACCACTAGTTTTACTTCTCTTGACACTCCCTGAATTTTAAGTTCATATTCAACATAGGACAAACGACGCAAGTATTCGGAAACCCACCTAACATAACATTTTCTCCATACTGATATTTGCCCTTGTGAGCACACTCTCTTCCCTAATAAGGGAAACTGCTACGCTGGTGTCTCTAAGCAAGATAACTTCTCTCGAATCCCCTCCTTCAAGCAAAGAAACTACACCTTCAGCCAAAAAATCTTCGCAAAATTTCCTAGTTCCTATCATAAGGTCATTTATGCTTGACGAAAGATTATTGACTAGAGACACTGGTTTCTTGACATTCTTCTCCTCTGCCATACAATTCCTTGCTATATGCCCTTTTTTATTACATCAATAACAAATTATCTCTGAGCTACTACCTTGCCATTTGTTGCTGTCTCACAGGATACTTTTACAGGAGAGGGGGTTCCCAGCCCCCTCGTCCCGTCCCTTTTAGTCGCCTCTTACGACACGCAGGGATAACGTTGGCGCTATTCTAATTGTTTTATGCCCCCGCGGCCATTTGCTCTTACAAAGCCTGGCAGTATGACCTGGTTTTTCACATGTATAACAACAATAATGATAATCATATTTCCCTGTATTACTATTGCTAAAAACTACTCTCACTATGTTGCATCTTACTAAACGGGGTATTACTTATCTTCTTACTATCACTTAAACTATGAGTAAGACTACTCATCTGCCAACCTTGTTGCATCTGTGAAAGACTTTCCACGCCTATCTTCTAAATATAGCTTAATGTCTGGAGATATGTCATCTTTCAAGTTTTCTAACCAAACTAAGTTCTTCAGATCATCAAAACTATCTACTTCAGTGGGAGTTAACCAATCACAAAATTATCTTTCTAACTTCTTCCCGTATTCTACATAAGTACTGTTCTCATCCCTTTTCAAACTTCTAAATTTCTTATTGTACGCCTCTGGTTATTAATAACCTGTATGCGCTAAGAACAGTCTTCACTTTCATCCTCAGATATTGGCTGATTCAATTTGTCTCTTCTTCTCGGACATAGCAGGATCTTTTGGAGATAGGCTTTTGTTGTCTGAAGGGAAGCTTAAAATCTGGCTCTATCACACTTCTGGTCTTCTATGTTTCTTATCTTGTTAGGACTTAGATCTTATCTGCTTCGGACATAATTCCTCTCTTGTCTTATGTCCTGCCCTATCTCGCATGGACAATCTCTTCTTGAAGTTTATATACCCATGTATGGGCGGAGTTGATTACAGTGGGCAGTGGTCATCTCCAAGTAAGGCGTTCTTTTAAACAATTATGTGTCTCTATTGGCTTCCTCAAAAACGCCCACTTCGATCACGACATGGAAGCTTCTAGAAGAAAGTTTTGATGCAATATGGACCACGTGTTAAGTCGTAACAAAAAGGCAGCACGTGTCCTCCCACGATGACATATACCCTAAACAAGGATTTCCCTCAGGCTCTGTTCCTCAAAATATGATAGTTCCCTTATCCCGGGTCCGTAGTTGAATCTCGTCTCGCCTCACGCTCACTCTTTGTGAATAGATATTTTTGTGTTTTATTATATCCTTTTAAAAGTATTGAATCTACCCATGGCAGCCCCCCCCCCCCCAGACACACACACGAAAAGAAAAAAAACATGGAGAAGAAATAGGATTATGAATTTTTATAAGTTAGATGGAAAGTGTTTGAACAAACTGTGGAATACAGACATTGAAGACTGATAAGATTTGCCAAATGTGGCAGCAGAGGAAAGAAAGGGAATAGGGGGTGGGGTGGCACTCACAAGAGTTTGTTGCCAGCTGCTCTATGAAAAGTATAGACGCTGATGATTATGGATGGTAAATTAAAGGGCTTGGGTACTGCTATGATCAGTATAACTGTGCTAGTCAGGAACACCCATATTAGGTGGGTTCACACAAAAGTCTCCAGCCATCACAAATTTGCATTGGCCAGCGTGGCGAGGAAAACTGTCAAAACCACCGAAATAAATAAGGACATGTTTGAGGCCATTGTCCTGCAGTTGACCAGAAATGATCAAATATATATATATATATATATATATATATATATATATATATATATATATATATATATATATATATATATATATATATATATATATATATATATATATATATATATATATATATATTTATATATATACTCAGACATAAAGTGCCTAAGTTAGATTTTGCCATCCATCTCTATCTTGACTTTTAAAACCAATAATTCTCCATTCGGCTTCTACCTCACGCTTCATAGTCCTCAGCCATGTATGTCTGGTTCTTCCAACTCTTCTAGTGCCTTGTGGAGCCCAGTTGGAAGTTTGGTGTGATAATATCTCTTGGGGAAGGCAAAGAGCATGCCCAAACCATCTCCATCTGCCCCTTACTATGATCTCATCCACATAGGGCACTCAAGTAATCTCTCTTATAGTTTTATTTCAAATTATTTTCTCCCATTAAACTCCAATATTCTTCTGACTGCTTTCTTCTCAAATCTACAAATCTGTTGGATATTGTTTCCTTATCACCTCACAACCTATGTCCATATAGTAACACGGATCTCACTAAAATGATATAAAGCCTAATATTTTATGTCTAATTCCAGGCGATTTGAATTCCAAATTTTATTCAATGTAGTCATTATCTAATTTCCAATTTTCAATCTTTCAATATATATATATATATATATATATATATATATATATATATATATATATATATATATATATATATATATATATATATATATATATATATATATATAGGTATATATTGTAACATTTTAATGTTATAAATGGGTGTTGTGAAGCAATGGTAAATACATAGCATGTACCTTTTTAGGTTATGCCTCCAGTGCACTGCACAGAGGTGTACCACACGTGTTTCATACACGCTCGTAATATATAACGGTTTCCATTGTTATCTTATCACTCGCTCTTCCCTGCACTATTGATAAGCTAACCTTTATAAACATGAAAGTTTCATTCACCTCGCCTCTCACTTATCAGCTAAATGGCGCCTCGCACTAAGGGCAGTAATTCCAACCCCTTAAAAGGGGATTCAAGGCAATTTCTTTTTAATTGAAAAGTGGGAATCTCGACTAGCTGTGGTGGTGTTTGTGACAGAGAGCAAAACATATTTTAAAACAGATAAAAATGTGAAATTAAACTTCCCCTGCTTTGGCAAAAGAAGTGGAAGGAAGGAAGGAAGGATGGAAGCAAGCAAGCATGGAAGGCTATTTTCTGTCTCCCTTCGAGGGGCTTTTGTGAGGAAAACTTCTCACAACGTCTCCTGAACGGGTTCAAAAGTCGATGTAGTTAGACTCTTGCCTCATTTGTGTGTAGAGTTTCTTTCAATATAATCATTCACAAGATTATTCAAAGAAGTCTCTCTTGTGTCTAATTGAGAATGAATGAATGATTTGAAGTTCTCTGGCATCCTGGCATCGAAGGTCATTGACGCCAATATCGTTTATTATAAAAAGATTAATAGATTAAAACCAGAAAAGTAAACAGGTTATAGAAGTTAAATAACATGAAGAAGACCGGCTACTAATATGAATTTAGAAATGACACTAGTATTGTACGACACATCATGTCCAAGGATCTTGAAAAGGATGAGCCTGCCATCTTCACCCCGAGCCTCAAGCGGTTATATATTTCTTCCTGTGGTATGAGAGGGGCATTCAGTCAACAAATGCCTCACTGTCAAGGGTATCAAACAGTCGTCGCAATATGGTTAGTGTTGTCCAGCCAGCAGAAACTCATGTGTCATCCGAGTGTGACCAATGCGGAGACGATAAAGAGTAGTCTCCCATTTTCGGGGCATCCCATTATACCTCCAAGGGGATATAACAAAGGCAATTTCTCTCATCTTATTTTCGATTAAACTATTCCAATGCTGTTCCCAATTGTTATAAATAACATTCTTAATTGCTGGTAATAAATCATTACATTTAATGGGATACCTTCTTGGTAGCAACTCAACTGCAGCATCCTTTGCCAGTGAATCTGCCTCTTCATTTCCAGACACACCTACGTGTGCTGGACCCAGCAAAATCGAACTATCATACCTTTTAGACCAGTATATATATATATATATATATATATATATATATATATATATATATATATATATATATATATATATATATATACATGGATGGATTTGTCCATACAAAATATGCAATAGTTATTATGTCAAATACTTTATTCTTCAAAAAGAACTTATGTACAATAGATTTTTATTAGATATCATTATATAATATATCTAACACAAAAGTAATTTTCATAAAAGTACTGTAATAGCAGAACAATATTAAGCTAAGGATATAAATTAATCATGACAAACAAAACAAAATGAATTCATCATGATCTGAGGAGAGGTCTTTGTTCCTTAGAAATTATCACGTTCGAAGAATTCAACTGACAAAACAGATTTTTCTTTGCGAGCAATCAAGTTATAAAGCTAGATAAAAGCAACAACCTGATAGCTATTTTTTTGTGCTAAACATATTGTAAATCAGACATATCTGGCAATAAATCTTAATCTGTGCATAAACCACAATGCATTTAATCATCAGATATTAGACCAATAGGGAGTTAAAGTATCAATAATAAAATTGATATCCTGGGTATTATATTCATTAGCTCATCTGTTAAACAATAATGTATTTCCTAATGCAGTTATTCATATACACAGAATGGTTCTGCTATATTTCAATAGAAAATTCAGACATTTCTACATTCCAATGGAGTACATATCTAACCAGACTAACCGACAAACGCAATATACACCTTATTGTTTGTTATATTCCAACAATTTGCACTAAGTGCAAAAAATACATTTATCAAAAAGTTATTAATAAATAATTTGTGTATAGCAGTGATTATTTTTACTAATTTTCACTTGTTATTGTTTTATTTGAAGTCAAAATGGAAAAGAATTAGATTTGTCATTGAATTGTCATTGAATTCTGGTTTTCATTTTAGGTTAAATTTCCCTAAGGTAATTATTAAGTTTCCAAAAACGACCTACCTTTAATAGTAATTTGAGGATTAAGGGAGTTAAGCTATTCTAAAATGGTCACAGATAAGCTTTCAAGCCTTTTCCATAGTGGGCTGAAGAAAACATTATGATTTTTTATTATTATAAATGAAAAATTCTAAAGCCCTATTCGAAGTACGTGGCACCTTTAGCAACAATGGAGAAAGAGTAAAGAATGTTTTTTTTTTTTTCCATCACAGATTTTCAGAATGTACAATAAATGACTTTCTTATCAAGCTGGGAAGTAGAATTTGCATAAAATATACATCAGATGGATCAATCTACATATAATCTTAAACTAAACTTCTACGGCAGAGTAAAAATTATGTTTATGTCTTCTCTTTCT
This sequence comes from Palaemon carinicauda, assembly GCF_036898095.1. Lineage (NCBI taxonomy): Eukaryota > Metazoa > Arthropoda > Malacostraca > Decapoda > Palaemonidae > Palaemon > Palaemon carinicauda. The sequence goes on along the minus strand of NW_027168915.1, from coordinate 224,482 downwards.
GTTGGGTTCCTCGACTACATTGCTAGTAGGTTACTAAAGTTTCCGTGAAGTAATTTTTAGAGGTGATTGAGGGGATGATGAGAGTTAGAAATCTATTTCCAACCTCATATTTCATTTCATATTTTATCATATATTCTTTAAGCAAAAGTGCTATTTATGATTTTATTTACAAAATGCAGGAAGGGTTACGTAAAAATATAACAAACAAAGCTACAAAGTTGAGCAGAAACAGGATATATATCTAGAAAGCTTTTTCATATGTCTATGAGGAAAATGTCCCCTTCGTGAATAAAATCTTTAAATTACCAAACATTAACAAAGTATGAAACCGCGATAGAAATCATACAATGTAGATGTAAACAATAAAATAGGAGAATGAAATGAAGGAGCCTGGCAGCAATCATTCAAATTTAACTGAATACAAGAAGAGGCCTGGGATCCATCAGTATAGTTACCAACTTACTTAAATACAACAAGTTTTCTTTCTTTCTTCTGCCTATAGGTCAAACGTTTCACCAGAACGTTGTGGAACCAAATGTTCAGATACTAATGTACTCAACTTGTCAAAAATAACGGCTAAATATTTAGATAGATAAGCACACACACGCACACAAACCCACTCTCATAGGGTATGAATGTTCCCTCTTCCCCTCCATGAAAGACGGAAAGAGCAGAACATGAGGGGGAAGATATATATATATATATATATATATATATATATATATATATATATATATATATATATATATATATATATATATATATATATATATATATATATATATATATATATATATATAGATATATATATATATATATATATATATATATATATATATATATATATATATATATATATATATATATATATATATATATATATATATATATATATATATATATATCATTACTATCCAAGCTACAACTACTAGCTAGTAACGCAAGATGCTATATGTTCTAGGGCTCCACTAAGGAAAAATAGCCCAGTGAGGAAAGGAAATAAGGAAATAAATAAATGATGAGAACAAATTAACAATAAACTATTCTGAAAACAGTAACATCAAAACAGATATGTCATATATAAACTATTAAAAGACTTATGTCAGCCTGTTCAACATAAAACCCTTGGCTGCAACTTTGAACTTTTGAAGTCCTACTGATTCAACTACCCGATTAGGAAGATCATTCCACATCTTTGTCACAGCTGGAATAAAACTTCAAGAATACTGTGTAGTGTTGAGCCTCATGATGGAGAAGGCCAGGCTATTAGAATTAACTGCCTGCATAGTATTACGAACAGGATTGAATTGTCCTGGAAGATCCAATATAAAGAATGGTCAGAGTTATGAAAAATCTTATGCAAAATACATACTGAACTAATTGAACGACGGTGCCAAAGATTAATATCTAGATCAAGAATAATTTATCTAATAGACTCTAAGTTTCTGCCTAACAAATTAAGATGAGATTCAATATCCGAACACCAGACAGGAGAACAACACTTGAAGCAAGGCAGAATGAAAGAACTAAAACTCACTTCCAGAATAGATCGATCACCGAAAATCCCGAATGACTTTCTCAATAAGCCAATTTCTTGTGCAATTGAAGAAGACACAGACCCAATATGTTTCTCAAAAGCAAATCCGCTGTCGAGAATCACACCTAAAATTTCAAAAGAGCCACACAAAGCCAAAGAAACACCACCAATACTGAGATCCAGATGTTGAGGAGCCACCGTCCCCGACCAACCCAAAAAATCACTCCGAGCCCTGCTAGGATTCAAATTCAGACCCCACAACTTGCACCACGCATCAATCCCAGCTAGACTTCCATTAAGGGACCCAGCAACCACTGACCCACATTCAGGGGATGGAACCGATGTAAAGATAGCAGCATCACCAGCACACGCAACAAGCCCGCCCTCCAGACCAAACCACATGTCACGCGTACACAGGACAAAAAGCAAGGGGGTAAGAACACCACCCCGGGGAACACCAAATATCACACTCGTACACTCACCATGGCGCCCACCAACAACAACTCCCTGAGATCCACTACCCAAAAAATCAACAGGAATGCTAAGAAACGACCCACTCACTCCCAAATGTTAGAGTTTGAAAACAAGGGCCTCATGATTAACACGGTCAAAGGCAGCACCAAAATAAAGGTCAATCACACGAACCTCCTGACCCCAATCAAGGGATTTTTGCACAGCACCGGAGACTGCAAGAAGGGCATCACATGCTCCAAGGCCCTCACGAAAACTAAATTCCAAATCAGGGAACAGATGACTACCTTCAGCAAACCCACCAAGACATTTTGCCTAAAGATGCTCAAAAACTTTAGACAAGACGGGAGCTATGGAAACCGGGCGGCAATCAGCCAGACTTGAGCCACCACAAAAACATTCACACAAAGGAACAACACTACCAATTCTCCAACAAGCACCAAAAGCTCCTCTTCTTGTCAACTTGCGCAAAATATCAGATAACTTTATATATATATATATATATATATATATATATATATATATATATATATATATATATATATATATATATATATATATATATATATATATATATATATAAGGAAATATCTGACAAAAACTGTTACTGGATTGTATTTAATTGTCAGATGTAAACTACGTTAGGGGTAAGACCGAAATATGCCTTAAAAAACTAAACAAAGGAAAACGGAAAAAAAATTACCTGAAATTTGCTAGAAGGTTACGGAAAACTAGACAGTAAATAAATATTTTAATCTCTTTATTAAAAAAAAACTATATTTTTTTAGCGAATCATGTCTTTTTAGGGAATAATTATTTAAGGCTAGATAAAGATTGCAACTAAAATCTTTGAAATCTAATAACCAAGACGATTAAAAAAATAAGATGTATGCAAATTTCCTGTATGTTGCCTAACTATTTTTATGAATATATGAAAAAAAAGAACAAGAGAGGAGAAAACAAAGGGGGAAAAGCCTGCAGGATAATAGGTTGATGAAGGAAGTACAACGTAAAAGATTTTTGGCGTAAGTTCCATCCATATTCATCTTGAGATGTTTTTTCGTTAGAAAGTTTATATTATCAAGAAAATTATCCTCGAAGACCCTAATTTACAACATTCACGGAAGTCTGACCCAAAAGTGTATTTTAAGTTTTTACATTATTTATGTGACTGATGCTACTACATATCAATTTGATTTAGACACTTACAGTGGCATATTATTTGTCATTCTTGATTTAGTAATATCGTTGTCTACAGTATAACTCGTTACTTTTCTTATTTACTTTGCGTTTTAAACAAATATCTTTTACGCTCGTTTACAAAATATTGTCATATCCATGCATCCCCATATGGGCGGGATGGCTGAATATTATCAAAACTATTCTCAATATCTTCCATGGTTTCTCTTATAGCATATATATCTCGTTTTTTGCAATACACTGGTTCCCTCTCTCTAGTTACGACTCGATTTTCCTTTACCTACACATACACCGAATAGTCGGGCCTATTTTTTCAATATTCTCCTTTGTCCTCAGACAACTGATAGCACTGAGATTACCAGACAATATTTTTCACTTTAGGGGTTAACTAATGCACTGCAAATGTTCACTGGCTACTTTCCTCTTGGTAAGGGTAGAAAAGACTATCTAGGTATGGTAAGAAGCTCTTCAAGAAGATACTCCAAAATAAACACTTTTCTCTAGTCTTTGATAGAGTCATAGCCCCTGAGTTACACACGGGCACACTATTCTATCTTATTTCTTTTCCTCTTATTATTTTGAATTTGTTTATAGTTTATGTATGATTTATTCCAATGTTGATATCATTGTTAAACTTCCCTTGTAGTTTATTTCCTTATTCCTTTTCCTAACTGAGCTGCTTTTCCCTGTCACGGTCCTTGGGCTTATAGCACCCAGATTTTCCCGCTAAGGTTGTAGCTTAGCAAGTAATAATAATAATAATAATAATAATAATAATAATAATAATAATAATAATAATAATAATAATAATAATAATAATAAATTTTACGATTGGTTATACTAGATATATGATTACCAGGGATATCCTATTTCAAAAAGGACAATTAAAGCGTTATTAGGCAATTTTTCACACAGCGATTTCTCATATTTTATATACCTTATTCTTAGTAGTTCTTATTAAATTTTAATCTATCCAAAAGACATTATCACTTTCTTATTCATGGTATCTTTGTCTTTAGATAGTTGATAATACGAAGATAGGTGGAAAAAGAAAATATATATATATATATATATATATATATATATATATATATATATATATATATTGTTTTATATATATATATATATATATATATATATATATATATATATATATATATATATATATACATATATATATATATATATATATATATATATATATATATATATATATATATATATATATATATATATATATATATATATATATATATATATATATATATATATATATGTGTGTGTGTGTGTGTGTGTGTGTGTGTGTGTGTGTGTGTGTGTGTGTGTGTGTATGTATGCAGGAGAATATATAGTATTAGAAGATTTAAAATCATTGAAATAAAAATCCGTATCTCCAAAAAGGTGAGGATAATTATTAGCACTCAATGAACAGCCTTTGCTAGTCTAAATGACCGACTAAACCTTTACAAAAAGATTATATTGAACAAAAGAATCCTGAAGTTTAGTGAAATTCTATTCCAGTCGAAGCTCAATTGGTCCAATCAGTCGCAGAGATCTACCATGAACGTCAAATATCCCATAATCAAAATGTCCAGAGGCCTTGAAACAATCCCGTTAAGGACAGGATGCTTTTAAAGGGAAAAGTGATGATACAGCATTTGACTCCAGAATACTTTTACTTACTTTTACTGTTTTCTCTTTTGTTGTCGATTCATTTATTTATTATAATGGACAAACTCAAGAAAGATTTTATTCAAACTTTATGCACTCTAGGGCAGTCAAAAGTTTTAATTTTTTTTTTTGTAAAAACGAATATATGTATTGCATGAGCATTGCGAAGTCCCAATAATCATTGAGGTTACTTAGAATCCTAAATATCGATGATTTGGAGTTTCCTGACATCCCGGGTATTGATGCCTTTGTCGTTTGTTATAAATAAAGAATAAAAGGAAATTCAAATAAAACCATAACATCGAAGCTGTCCTTAGAGAAGTTTAATAGCTTTTAGAAGACTGTTAACAGTTTTTATTGTACAATTAAGGTCCAACCAAAACTCACAATCCTTTCGTCTGAACTCATCACTATGAAATGCTGGCTTTGAATAATTATGCGAGCCATTTGCTACCACAGTCCCTTTCCCTAAGGTGTCTTCTTTCTCGAGTGATTTGTTTTATATGACAACTATCATAAACAAGACAAGAGATTTCAAATCTTTGAATAACCAATAGACCCTCTGGTTTAGTCCTGACCTTTGGACTAACATTGCATGGAAGGTGAAGGGTCACTCATCGGAAAGACTGGTAGGACATCTGAACTCGAACATACCAAAACAAAGAAATTATTTTTGGTAAAGAAAGACATTACACCAAGCTAAAGTTTAGTGATAATTGCAGAAAGAGAGGTCCAGGGTATGTTGCTTGCTTGAAGAGCAAACATAATGAAATATAGTTAGACTTGATTATTATCAACCAAGCATTTCATGGGAAATACAATGCCGTATTTAGTTGTTATTTCGAATATCATACAGTATCCCAAGACGAGTCTTTGAGTGACTGCTGATAAAAGATATATCCTGTGACGGTGCGGAGAGAGAGGTTATGACTCAAAAGCAGGATGCAATCATCTGGGTTGTTTATTAAAGAACACTCTCTTTTATATACAAAATCTCAAAGCAACAAGAATTTTCATGTTCAAATATTGACAATGTTACAGAGGAGAAAAGCAGACATGAATTTTCATGTTCGTTTTAGTGAGAGGGAGAGGAGAGCCGTCTGCAGGAGGTTGAAGGCGAGCGATACTGGTCATTTCCCTGAGGGCAAGCGAAGCCCTTTGGTCCCCCAACGGTTGTTGCGAGAGCTGAAAAAACTTTGCTACACAGGCGGCTGGCGACGGCGAGTACTGCTGCAGAAGGTATGTTTTGAGGGCGTCATACGCTATTGGCGTGTCTCCTTGTTCACAAGGCCAGTCGGATATTTCTGGGAAGGTGTCCTCGGGTATCGCCGCGAGAACATAATCTGCTTTGGTGGTTGAGCAAGTCACGCCGTTGATGCGAAACTGGACTTCTGCACGCTGAAACCAAGCAAATGCATCTCCGCTGGCGAACAGTGAAAGTTTCAATGGGGCGGCCGCAGCGCCAACTGCTGTAGTAGACTCCGTCATAGTACCAACGATGGAGGGGCGAGGGAGGTGGGGGTGGAAGGCAGTAGGAGCCAGTCGACTTCCGGGGTCACCAATGTGATGGTGCCGAGAGAGAGGTTATGACTCAAAGGTAGGATGCAATCAACTGAGTTGTTTATTAAAGAACACTTTCCTTTATATACAAAATCTCAAAGCAACAAGAATTTTCATGTTCAAATATTGACAATGTTACAGAGGAGAAAAGCAGACATGAATTTTGATGTTCGTTTTAGTGCGAGGGAAGAGCGAAGATACAAGCATAATATATACAAAAGGAATTATGTACAATTGTGTTACACATGGTTAGTACAATCCCCAAACTATAGTATTAAAAACAAAAAGTCTTCAGCATTTTGACAGTAGTTGTGGCAAAGAAAACTGTGATATAAAGATTAGTATTATTGTTGTAATCCAAGCAACACACAACTAAATTTTATCAATATGATATCACATTCTGAGAAAAAAAAACTGTTCATTCCGAAGGCGAAGACGAAAATGAAATGTATAAATTTATACGTATGGCTTTTTTTTTTTTTCAGGCGCATTATATGCCTTTGTTACCATTTATTTTTTCCAGGTGCATTATATGCTTTTGTTACCAAAATAATGATATATTTTCTTTTTAAATATAGAGATTTAAAACGTATAATTAATGTTGCAGTATTCACCCATTTAAGTATCAAGTAGAATAAAGAAAAAAAAAATAAGAATTAAAGGATTGATATAAAAATGTAATAAAATGAAATCCCGTTTACTTTTTGTTGTAAGACATGTATCATTCTATGTCACCCTTCCTCACCCAAAGGAAAAACTAAAATGCCAGGAATATTTTTTTGGGGATTTAGCATTTAGTTTGGGAAACAGATGCTCCAGAATCCTTTTATTGCTTTTATCATAAGGAATCTTCTTGTTATTTGCAGTGAATAAATAAATATTTATTGGGAAGGGATCTCACAATTGGTTTTTACGGTAGCCTTTAAATAATTTTACATTTTAATTCATCTGATAGTATTATTGTTTTTAAGATAATTTTGTAGATTTTTATTTTCCAGATGCATGTTTTCTAGGCGCTATTTTCATCCGGAGACAATATCTTGGAAATATATTATTATTATTATTATTATTATTATTATTATTATTATTATTATTATTATTATTATTATTATTATTATTATTATTATTATTATTATCTAAGCTACAACCAGAATACTATAAACACAAAGTCTCCAACAGGGAAAATATCCCAGTGGGGAGAGGAATTAAGGAAACACAGAATAATGCACCTGAGTGGTGCCTACACGAAAGAGAACTGTAACACAAATCAATGAATGACCTTAGTACTCATTTCTGATGATAATCCCTTCAACCAGTACTTAGTTACTGTATTCGTAATAACGACGTAGATATAAAAACTGGAGTAAAGAAAAATAAATCAGAAAGATGTGATAATGAAGAACGTAAAAATTCGGAACCCAAATTCCATGTTTATTTTGAGAAGTTTTTCGCCATTATGTTTGATGATCTTTTCTTGTGATTTCCTTGCATATTATGGTCATACTTAATAGCTATTATTATCACTATTTAATAATAACTGCAGTGGATCCAGGTATACCCAGGGGATACGAAAGTATCCATAAAGAGTGAATGTGTTAGATATGTGCACATGTGCTGATTTTCCGAGTTTTTTTTTTTTTTTTTTTTTTTTTGTGAAACTTTTCTTTTAGGTGATTTGAGAGTTTTTTGCTAGCAATTATCATTTTTGGTTTAGAACATAATGAATGTATAATGTATTGTGTTTACCAATGAATGATCCAGAGTGTAGGCTTGACATATGAGGGCATTCATTCTTTTTGTACGATGACTGCATCCACTAATGGATTTGTAGGACTTAGAGAAGCTAAATATTTCTAAATACAAAGGTTACTTTCTGTTGTATAAATTGTAACCTTGCAGCCTCAGTCCTCTATGATATGTTTTCTTCATAAGAAATATAATATCCATACATGTTCATATATAAATTATGTATATCATGAATACAGGCATGTATAGTGTTGATTGATGATTAATTCTCTTTTCAAATTGTTTTTCAACATGTGTTCACTAATAATGAGTATTTTTGATGAATTTGAGATGTGAATTTGAATTTTTATCAATAATTGTTCACCAGTTTCCATTTGCTGTGAAATGTGTTGATTATTTCAAATGAATTTTTAATTCAAGTCTTATTTACCTTTGTTGGAGGCGAACAAGGCTTCCCAAGGATCAGGGAGACTTTGTTTTGAGTGGAGTAATTTTCAGTGGAGTATTGTTCTGTTAGTTTTTTTTTTTTTTTTAAAGTTAATGGCCTTTGCTTTGTTTTAAAGTAGTTTTAAATTCTGAAAGACTCGGGAGAGCCTTGAGTCAAGCGAAGGGGTGTTTGTCACAGACAAATATATTGTTTTAAACAAAGGTTAAGCAGTGAAGTAAATGCGCAGAGAGTAGGGCAGATATTGCCGAGCTATCACCTTGCCTCACTGATCCAGGGGTTTTTGGAAAGCAGTTCGAGCCGTTTTCATTTTCACTTGGGTTTTCTGATGACCCAAGCACATGTGTACTGAATCCGTTTCCATGTCAACAGGTACGCCGGGAACAGGGGACGCAGAGTGAGAACCAGTATGGTGCGGTTATGTCAGCTGCTACCCACAGGCGAGACAAGAGCTCCACCCCCAGCAATGTAGGGGAAATAAGAACGCACCAACGTGCGAGAAAAGACAGCAAGTTCGAGTCCTACTCATGAGGACGCAACCTTTACTAGGCCCACCGGCCATGGTAAGCCTACAACAGCCATGGCAGACGTCCAATAGTGTCTTTTAATTCAAATGTCTCCCCCTTTGCTCTCCCCGGATATTGCACCAGTTAGAAGTAAATTCCATTATAACTGACTATTGAAATTATTTATGAGCCAGCGAGAAACTTATTAATCTTCTGTTATACACCCTCAAATCTAAACTTCTGATTCACTCGCTTTGAAGAAGATTTCTGCTCATTTTAATTAACTTAGACAATAAATTCTCTTACGATTTAACAATCGTCTAATTCACCGCCTCTGACCATGTAT
>NW_027168915.1:167500-207500 GCF_036898095.1 Palaemon carinicauda | reverse complement strand
AATCCCAAGTCACAGACCTACCAAGTAGCTACGGTGGTGGAGATGGGTTGATTTCAATTCTAAGTACAAAAAACCTGATTTCGACAGGTATATGTACAGAAAAACTATCATTGAATTTTATCTTTCTTCGTGGCTGAGTGGTATGGTCAATGTCACACAAGCGTCCTGGACCAGGGTTCGAAGACAAGACGGACAGATACTATAGTCTTTGAGTGATTTCGCCTGGGGCTCTGATCCTGAGGTTGTTAAGAGAATCTAGACTTTAATGTGTTGATATATGTGGCTTATTATTATTATTATTATTATTATTATTATTATATATATATATATATATATATATATATATATATATATATATATATATATATATTTATATAGTATATTTATATACATATATATATATATATATATATATATATATATATATATATATATATATATATATATATATATATATATATATATATATATATATATATATTATATATATATATATATATATATGTATATATACATATATATATATATATATATATATATATATATATATATATATATATATATATATATATATATATATATATATATATAAATACACACACACACACACACACACATATATATATATATATATATATATATATATATATATATATATATATATATATATATATATATATATATATATATATATATACTGTATATATGTATATGTATATGTTTTTGCATAGGATATTCAATCTCAGATTTCAGTCAGTGGTTGGGACTAGGCGAGATAAACAAATGTAGCTTTCCACCCTGTTTTCAAAGAAAAAATAATTACATTATATGAAACCAACTTTAACTAATTCCAGAGAGTTAATAGTTATTGCAAAGCCTGCAGTTAACAGACATCAAATAGAAGGTTTTCTAATCACCTTGCCATAGGAGGAAAAAATCTATACGAGAAAAGAACAGGGTTAGTCGTAGTTATCCTGACAAAAGATCTACTGTGTTTCACGTTTTAACTGTGAAGCATAGAAAACCAATGTTATCTTTGTAAAATGCATACCATACAATATTCTTAAACAGCTGTAGACGGCCTGTTTAAAGGGCTGCTTCATATTTACATAGATATGCATACACACACGCAAACGGCCACCTTCTCTCAACAGGGTTTTCCTATTTTCTTTCTCTCCTACTCGAGAGACGGGTAGTGTGTGTTTGTTTGTGTGTTGGCAAACACCTTCTCTTTATTCTTTATGATATATGGGAGATAACTATTAAGATATCTTATAAACACTTCAAGTTCTTCATCAGCACATGTAGGTATAGTCATGAATGATAAACATCTACACGTAAGTGAATAGGCATTCATATATCATTTTAAACGGAATCTATACCCAAAAATAACTATTTTGAAAAAACTTATAAGCTTCAAATAAATATATCTATAGAGTAATAAAGATGATAAGATATACTAAAGAAATCATTGAATAACTGGAGAGAGAGAGAGAGAGAGAGAGAGAGAGAGAGAGAGAGAGAGAGAGAGAGAGAGAGAGAGATCAACCATAACTGATTTCCTCATCTCTGAGGCGCTTCAATATATAGAAAAGAATAACTTTATTGCCTATTATCTTTCCAAGAAATAGGAAGAACGATAAATATTTTATTGTCCTCATATATTCTGATCATATATATATATATATATATATATATATATATATATATATATATATATATATATATATATATATATATATATATATATATATATATATATATATATATATATATATATATATATATATAATATCGTTTACAACTCCCTTAGAATGACCTACATTCTCGGAGGTAAGTCACGCAGAGGCTTGTTTACGTTCATACAAGAAATAAATGCCGGTATATTGTTTAAAGGGTCTGAGACACAGTGCTTACCCATTAAAAGATTCCGCATCCCTTGTAGGAGTTGAGTGTCCCAGCGGTTGTTAAGTCCTGAAAAATATGACTCTCTATGCACAAACTAGGAGAAAGTTAAAAAAAAAAGGAAATAGAATGTGTGGAGAAATGGAAAAGATTTTACTAAATTTTTTAACGATATGGAGAGTCTGTAGAAATTGACGTGAAAATTTTAATGAAAGAAAAATGCCAAATATAAACCTGAATTAAAGTTGCAACAATATCCGGAGTACTTGATACCGTCTAGTTTATTGCATTCCAAAAATCATTATTTAGTCTGAAATGACATACCTTGGAATCAAACTAAATAAAAGCATATTTAGGAGTGCAATAGAATATCATCGTTATGCATTCGTATGTTAATATTCTTCCACATAACATAGCTTTCAAATGTCTCGTTATAATCAGAAAGTGATGCTCGATGATGCCCGAAAACTATACTTAATTTTGAATAAACCGTAACGTAACCAAACCACTAAAATTTCCTTAGGTATTTCATTTTTATTAACCATAAATGCTAGTTGTTAAGTGAAACATTTTAATACTCATAAAATTACATCTTTATCATTTTGTTTTTGTGTAACGTTTTGTTGAGGAAATAACAACACAGAAGGTGAAAGTTTTATTCCAGTGTCTGGCTGGAATATAACGTAAGAAAATACATATTTTAGAACTCCAAGGACTATCTGTTTATAAAACATCACAAGATGCGTACTCAGTGAAAATATTGTGCATTGAAAACCATTAACATCGTCAAGCACCAAGAACTATAATATATATATATATATATATATATATATATATATATATATATATATATATATATATATATATATATATATATATATATATATATATACTGTATATATATATATATATATATATATATATATATATATATATATATATATATATATATATATATATATATATATATATATATATATATATATATTCCATTGCGTGATATACAATTATAGTGGCCACTGACATGTTGATTTAAGTATATATACTATATATATAATTTATATATATATATATATATATATATATATATATATATATATATATATATATATATATATATATATATATATATATGTATATATATATATATATATATATATATATATATATATATATATATATATATATATATATATATATATATATGTATATATAAATATATATATATATATATATATATATATATATATATATATATATATATATATATATATATATATATATATATATATATATATATATATGTATATATAAATATATATATATATATATATATATATATATATATATATATATATATATATATATATATATATATATATATATATTTATAAAAGATTTTGAGTGATGCGAAAAATCTATTTTTTGGGTGAGATGGCTATGTCGTCCTGATGGAACATCCTATAGGTAGCTTCCTAAGGGATATATGTACTACAGTGATATTCCCAGAAAATTTTACCTTCAAGTCCCCAGAATTCTAAGTCCTGGAGCAAATATCCTTAAATTTACTCTCAAGGATATCGCATAATATCAGACACAACCCATGGCAATCTCCACTCCGAATAGCGTTTACGCTTCATGGGGGAAAGCGGCAGAATAGAAGGGGAGCCGTATCAAGGTTACCCTAGTTCCTATACTACTATTGAGTATCACAACAGCGCCATATCCAAGATGGCGGACATTCCTTTTAGAATTGAGCATGCTGGTACAGATACAGTACTGCGGGAAGGATACTGTGAAGATCTTTTCTTTTAGAAAAGAAGGGTGGGTCCATCAGGACGACTTGGCCATCTCACCCAAAAATAAATTTTTCGCTTCACTCAAAATCCGTTTTTGGGCTCGAGCCATGTCGTCCTGATGGAAGCATATCAGAGCATTAATGTATCTGTGGATTTTCATCAATGCCTTAACCTTGGGGCAACATTTCTATGGTCAATATGACCATTTGAGACAAATGACGTTACCGTTATCCGTCATCATCACTAATCATAAACGATGTTAGTGCTTCCTGGCCCCTACAGGGAAGAGTCATTCTAGATGGTAGAAAAGGGGCCTCAAGGTTAGCATATATTGTATGAACAAACATAATTATTCACAGAATATACAAACAGTTTCATAGTTTGCATATATATCCGAATCAATATCAGTGTCCATCATATCCATTGTTTGCAAGCATACACTGTTATGAAGAATACTTACATCAGTAAGTGAAAGAACTCTGGCATCTTAAACATGCAATTGTCGGGCGAATTAGGATGCAATTACATTCTAATGGACATTTATTTCTAATAAATGACTAAATGAATTACCATGTAAAACGAATTTAGCATGATAACGGAATTATACATGTAACATATAAAGGAGTTTTATTTCCTTTTTGACAGGGAAGAAATGATGAGTGCCACTCTCAGATTGAAGAAAAGTTTATAATAAAATTCCTCTTCCTAATTTCTGTACCTGTTATTTTCTATCAACACTGTGTACTATGTACACACGGCACTAGTGCTATCTGTATAATTCCACACCTGAGATTTTAAACAGAGTTAGTGTCACCATGATAACACTAATTCCAAAGGAGGTCACACTAAAAGTGAAGACCCCTTCACCCTTTAATTGACAGTCCCAGTCAATTAACTGTTCATTGTAGAATTAGACAACGGGTTTTAATACACTACCAGCCCAACCACATAATGCTTCAGTTCATGGACATGCTTAGCATTGTGTTTGTAGAACACTCTGGATGATTTCCATCCAGTATATGAGCGAAGCCTCTCAAAGTCCATATACTGAAAAAAGTTCAGGGATGAAGCAATTTTTCTCGGATCATGACCTGCTCTACGAATAAAGTAGGTGAGCTTCGCCATCAGTTTTTTTAGGGATAAGTTTGATCCAGAGGTTTCTCCTTCAAAGAGCTGTCCTCCCCTGAAGTCTGAAGTACTACGAAGATAGACCTTTAGACACTGTATAGGACATAGAGAGACATCTTCCTTCAGAGAGCAGATTCTCCAGTGACCCCACCTCTTAGTAGGTAGCTCGTTCTTAGCAAGAAAGGTTGGATCAGGAAAGAGATTCAGTTCTCCCGCTTTTGTGAACTGAATGTGGCACTCATCTCTGGAGAGGGCCACTATTTCCCTAACTCTAGTCCCGGGGGGTATGGCAAACAGAAAAATAACCTTTTGTGTTAGATCCTTGAGGGAACAATCTTCATTGTTCACAGACGAGGCATAATGTAGGACCTTGTCCAAAGACCATGAGATGGGCTTTGGTGGTAGTGCAGGCCTAAGCCTTGCACATGCCTTTGGAATATCATGAAAAATTTCATTTGCCAGATCCACTTGAAAGGCATATAGAAGAGGTCTACTCAAGTCTGACTTGCACGTAGTTATCGTGTTGGCCGCCAGGCCTTGATTATGAAAGTGGACAAAGAAGGACGGACAGAAGTTCATTGAAATTTCTTCCGGACCTTTTGATTTTTACAAAAGCAACCCACTTTTTCCAAGAAGACTCATATTGTCTTCTCGTTGACTTAGACTTGTATTCTTCTAAGAATTCTATATTGCCTTCTTATATTCCAAAACTTTTCCTAACTGCTAGGGAAAGAAAATCATGAAATGAAGGGTTCAGGTACTCTGTGATAAATCAAAGGTAATTAACTTTTGAACCTTCTGAGATAGTCCTGGGTTCAGAACTAGGGTCAGTCTAGGCTTCAGTTCCTTCACTAAAGGGAACAGATTGCCCTTGGGCCACTTGAGAGCCAATAGAGCCACTCCTCCCAGGAAGGATCTCAGCATATTGAAGACCTTCAGTAGGAGATTGGCTGTGATCTCCACTAGAAGATCCTCGTACGGGGCTACATATCGAGGTAGTATCTTGAAGACACCTGTGATGAAGAGGTAGATCTGCAGCTCGGGGACTTCTTCCGATCTGGGGAAGAATAGGTCTGTGTCTGTGGACCATTCTAACTCCATCGGCTTGAGCCCGAGTAGAGCATCCACTGTTACATTGTGGATCGATTGCACATGAACCGCTGACAGGTGTCATCCCTTTAGGTAAGGGATGGTTAACGTCACCTAGACTGTATGAGACGTTCTTTAGCATTGTTGATTCTGACATCTCATTATCACTCCAGTGTCCCAGATCAGCCTTAGGAGGTCTGATCTCGGTAGAAAGAGTTCCCCTACTCATGACAGGACCAACAGGGTCTTGGAATTTTTGGTCTTTAACCTTTGTTAGAAGAGCGACTAAGGAAGGACCGATATCGATCTTTTTAGATCTTTTCGAGCGTTTGATGCGTATCTTCTCCAGACTCTAAACGCATCTTCCAGCTGGATTCTTAGTACTGGTTCTGTCACTATTGCGAACTGGAGAGAGTTGAGAACTTCTCCCTATTAGCATCATTGGTCAAAATGCATCTTTAATGTTCAAAAGGCTTGAAGAAAACTAAAATTATGGAAACATCATGGTTCAGAATGCATCTATAATGTTCAAAACAATTCCAGGATACTGAAATTACAGAAATATCTTTGCTCAGAATGATTCTATAATGTTCAAAACGCTTTTAGAAGACTGAACTTACAGAAACATCAGTGCTCAGAACGCATTTGTAATATTCAAAACGTTTCCAGAAGACTAAAATTCAAATCATTATTATCCACAATTGATCTATAATGTTGAAAAGGATTCCAAACAACTTAAATTACACAAACATCATTATTCAGAAAGGAGAGTTGGTGTGACCACAGGTTTCATTGGTTTTCCAATCATTAAAGCCTTTGAGCTGGAGAGAATCGAGACTTCTTGAGGCTAATGTTGCATCCCCGATGTTCCGGGAACCGGATCACTTCCTTGGATTCTCATAGACCAGCCACTACGGGTGCTGCCCATCCCAGCCTTTCACACAGGTACATTGTTGCCTGAACCATTTTTAGGCTTGGTTTTTTTGCATGACTGTGCCTGCTAATCTCGTGAAGATACTTAGGACTGCGTCTTGTCCGACAATTATCTTTCCTAGGATCTACTTTATCCTCTATAACTTGAATCCTAGGTAGGAGGGGAAGGGGTGACTGACTAGAAGTTGTCAATAGACATCTTTCAGGTCTGACAAGACTGGGAACACCCCTTTTTGATACAGGGTCCTTATGTTCAGAGGGATTAACATTCTGAGCTTGCTGTTTTATTTGAACTTGTTGAGTGCTGAAAAGTCCAGAATGACTCTTAATTTTCCTGAGTCCTTCTCATGAACACCAAACAACCTTCTCTGGAATTCGATGGACTATAGTTTCCTTACCACCTGTATGCTCTAGAGCTCTTCTAAGGTATACTCTTCCCGGAGGGTTTTGGAGCATAGGAAGAGTTGAGGAAATGATGGTGTAGGCATATCTATCCCATGTTAGTCCTATCTTGATTAGGCCTTGGATCCAAGGATCAAAGGTCCAGCAATCCCTAAGGAGCCTCCCTCCTACCAGAAGCATTTCTTTGCTTCAAATGATCAGTAGGTTTATATATTCGACCACATGCCTGTGGCACCGCAGTCACTGCAGCTCTGGGATGTTGTTGAACAGTCCGGGGTATATTTCCAGATATTCCCGTCTTCCTTTTAGGTTGGAGACCCCCGACCGTGGAAATCTTTCTCTTTGAAAAGATGACCCACTTTTGGAGAAGTCCTATGTTCTCCGTGGAGTGTTTCTTAATCACCTTTCTAACTACCTCGTCTGGGAAAAGGTCTTTACCCCAGATTTTGGAAGATATTAGCTTCCTGGTTTCATGTTTTACTGTCGTGGCAGCGAGTACAAACTCCCTACAAGCTCTCCTAGCCTTCATAAAGACATAAAGGTCTTTTACTAAGGTAGCCATATGCATTTTGGCGAAGACCATGAGCATGTCTGGGTTACTTTGGTGGGTTGAACACAACTCAAATGTAGTTTTGTAGGGATAGGGAGCTGCAAGTCTCTCCTTTGCCTCTTGTTCGTTATATAAGAGAAACTCGGATAGTTTAGAGAAATTCTCATTAAACTGTCGACTGGTGACATCCGCATCTAGTCTTCTTACTAAAAAGGTTAAGTGGACTTCCTTCCAGTCCTTCTCCTGTCTGGGAAAGGCTAGTGACAGAGGCTTGCACTCCTCGAGTGCAGGACATGGTCTACCTGCCTCCACTGCCTTGGCAACAGATTTAAATGCCTTCCACCTAAAGGGGAATGAAATTGAAGCAGGAGTAAGAAAAGAAGGGTGTCTGTTACCTAGTGTGAATAATTGCTACACTGAGTAACCTGCCTTTTTTTGGCTACTTGACAGGATAGCCAGTGCCTTATCATGGTCGAGAATCATGATCTCCTTCGATTCTGTTTTTTTTCTTGACATTGGTTCATGCTTCAGTCGAATGCAACAATTAGGGAAAGCGTCAAAGCTTGGCCAAGACTGGATTTTGTTCAAAGGAACAGAACCCATCTTCTCCGAGATGTAGAGTTGGCCGTTTAAAATCGGCATCAGATCCGCAAACCTCCAGGGATTGGTTTTGGAGCATATCGGAAGGTCTTGATTTATGGGTCGTTTGTATGACCCTTGGAGAGCGACAAATGGCATTTCGCTTCCTGCTTTTCATCTTGTTTCCGAAAGTTTTCTATTAGATCTTTCAGTTGGGCCCATAATTGGTCCATTCCATCTAATAGGGGGGTGGGAGGTGAAGATATCGATGTCAATGGCTTTAGAGCCGGCACAGACGGAAACAATTCCGACACGACATTCTCCCCTTCTTCCTGTGGGGGCTTCCTGCCCTCCGTCCCAAAGGCTATCTGCCCGCCGGGAAGTGTGAATCGTGCCTGGGGCACCTCTATTTCCTTACTTGCTTTCAGAAGTAGTAGGTTATGCATCCTATCATTAGGTATGCATGGTCCCGGAGAGATTTTCTGGAAGTCTCTCACCCAGTTGCATAGTATATTGACTTGGGATTCTCGAAACCCTCGGACATTAGGGTCCGACATACATTGCAAACCTGCGAGTTCCAATAATGTAGGGATTCGGAAATAATATTGCAGGGAGCAGGAAGCCTGCATGTATTATAACTGTGAAAACACCTACTCTTGATATTGCAGAAGGCTGCAACACATGTCATCCGGGGTTCCTCCTGTAAAGAAATGAAAGTCAAATGAGTATACAATTGATTGTCGCACTGATAAGCAATATGTAAAAGTCATCTTTCAACAAAACTAGCTCAGGATAGTAAGCTAGAAAGGGATAGTAGGAGACACTTGTGTATCCCCTGCAAGCAAATGCTGTTAAATCCCCTCAGTATTAACTATAAAGAGATTCCTCTATCAAGGGAACTCCAACGAAAGGGTCCTAACTCCTAGGGGTAGAGAAGTGAGCAAATCACTACACCTTTATATTCTTAACACTGTAGGATAAGGTTGACTGATTTCTAATCATAGTAATAACCCTGGATAGGTACGCTCCTTGGACATCCCTTTAAGGGTATACTCGGACGCGCTCGACCCCGACGCCAAAAAAAACTCTTGAAAAATCAGTTTTTGCAGTAACCTCCTTTTTTCTTTTGCCAAAAAAAAACTTCAATGAATGCTTAAAACAACTGTAAAGATAAATACTACTCATCTGCAGAAAAACTATTTATTATAAATATTTTTAAAAATTAAGTAGAGAAAAAAAGACCATACATAAAAATTCATAAAAAAAAGTTTATACATATATACACAAATCCTTTTAGGAATTGATTCTTGAATGTTTAGGACACATCTTGATGTATTTTGGATGAAGTCAGACCCATGGAGGTGAAGATCTGAAATGAGAAAAAAAGGGTAACTTTTTTTGGCCAAAAAAATTTGTCCAAATTTCATGAATTTTTTTGGGTACCCATTTGAAATAGGAAGTGGCTAATTTTTTTTAGGGAATAAACATATGTTATCCTAAAATAGAAATATGTAAGAAAATCTCCATTATTTTGTAAATTACATTTATATCAGGGGCCATATCTAAAGGTAATTTTTTGAGTACTTAGAAATTTCGTAAAAAAAATACATAAATTTAATATATAATATGATATTTATGCAGGTAAAAATATACCAAAATATCACAAATTCTATAGGGGACAAGAATATATATAGATAGGGCAACTTACGATTCAGATATGTCCACAAAATGGCCGCAAACCACACTGACTCAGACTCCCTAATCTGCCACTTGAAATGTAGGAAGGGTATGTCAATTTCAAGGTGTTATTTACTAATCTAATTATTCTTGGATATGCATAAAAATTGTATGGTGGGTTGCTGGATAATTGTCGATTATTTTACGACTATAAAATTAAAATTCTGACCCTAAAAAAAATTTTTTTGAAGGGAAATAAAATCGAAAAAAAAATATAAAACAATATAATATTTTAGCTAAAGAAATTGATGATATTCAATCAAAAAAAAAGTAAACAAAATTTTCCGACAAATAAATATCTAGAGGAATCATTACTCTGAGATAGTTCCTTAGTACGTAGTAATTTTGAAAGAAATGGGAAAAAACGAAAAAATGGCAATCACAGGAAAATCGAACACATACCTACATATACGCCAAATCTGGCTAAAAATAAAGATAGGCATGGATAGCCAGATCATCTAGAAACACTTTCCAGCAATATAAAAATACAAGTTTTGCGACACTACTTGCCAATTCCTTACGGTAACATGACTAGGCAAAAAAATGTAAAACAAATAAAAAGGGGCACTCGCGGAAAAATGGCCAACATTCTAATATACGGCATTTCAGAAAAAAAAAATTTCAGCCACGTACTAGGCAAACCATCAAGGCACATTTTCCGACAAATAAACATCTAAATGAATCATTACTCTGTGATAGTTCCTTAGTACGTAGTAATTTTGAAAGAAATGGGAAAAAACAAAAAAATGGCAATCACCGGAAAATCGAACACATACCTATATATACGCCATATCTGGCTAAAGAAAAAGATAGGCATGGGTAGCCAGATCATCTAGAAATACTTTCCAACACTATAAAAATATGAGTTTTGCGACACTACTTGCCAATTCCTTACGGTAACATGACGAAGCAAAAAAATGCAAAACAAATAAAAAGGGGCATTCGCGGAAAAATGGCTAACATTCTAATATACGGCATTTCAGAAAAAAAATTCAGCCACGTGCTAGGCAAACCATCAAGGCACATTTTCCGACAAATAAACATCTAAATGAATCATTACTCTGTGATAGTTCCTTAGTACGTAGTAATTGTGAAAGAAATGGGAAAAAACGAAAAAATGGCAATCATAGGAAAATCGAACACATACCTATATATACGCCATATGTGGCTAAAAAAAAAGATAGGCATGGGTAGCCAGATCATCTAGAAACACTTTCCAACACTATAAAAATATGTTTTGCGACACTTCTTGCCAATTGCTTACGGTAACATGACTAAGTAAAAAAATGGAAAACAAATAAAAAGGGGCACTCGCGGAAAAATGGCCAACATTTTATTATACGCATTTCAGAAAAAAAAATTTCAGCCACGTGCTAGGCAAACCATCAAGGCATATTTTCCGACAAATAAACATCTAAATGAATCATTACCCTGTGATAGTTCCTTAATACGTAGTAATTTTGAAAGAAATGGGAAAAAACGAAAAAATGGCAATCACAGGAAAATCGAACACATACCTATATATACGCTATATCTGGCTAAAAAAATAGGCATGGGTAGCCAGATCATCTAGAAACACTTTCCAACACTATAAAAATATAAGTTTTGCGACACTACTTGCCAATTCCTTACGGTAACATGACTAAGCAAAAAATGCAAAACAAATAAAAAGGGGCACTCGCGGAAAAATGGCCAACATTCTAATATACGGCATCTCAGATTAAAAAAAAGACATGCACGTGTTAGCCCAACCATCAAGGCACACTTTCTAACACATAAACCTGAAAAAAAAATCAATAATATACGGCAATTCCTCACTACGTAGTAAATTTTTACAAATATTAAAAAAAAAACAGAAATTGGCAACCGCAGTTAAATACCCAATATACCAATAACTATATCGTATCTGACAAAAACAAAGTCACGCATGGGTAGCCAGATCATCTAGACACACTTTCCAACACTAAAAAAGCAAAAGTTTTACGACACTATTTGGCAATATCTTACGGAAAAATGACTCGGCAAAAAAATGAAAAAAAAATTAAAAAGGGGCACTCGCGGTAATATGCCCAACATTCTAATATACGGCATCCCAGATAAAAAAAAAAGACATGCACGTGTTAGCCCAACCATCACGGCACACTTTCTAACACATAAACATGAAAAAAAAATCAATTATATACGGCAATTCCTTACTACGTAGTAAATTTTTACAAATATTGAAAAAAAACAGAAATTGGCAACCGCAGTTAAATACCCAATATACCAATAACTACGTCGTATCTGACAAAAACCAAGTCACGCATGGGTAGCCAGATCATCTAGACACACTTTCCAACACTAAAAAAGCAAAAGTTTTACGACACTATTTGGCAATATCTTACGGAAAAATGACTTGGCAAAAAAAGGGGAAAAAATGAAAAAGTGGCACTCGCGGTAAAATGGTCCTCGTGGTGATGAACGACATTTTAACTAAAAAAAAAATCATGAACATAGTTGCCAAACAATCCACCAAGACTTTCCATAACTGATAACCTATACAAGTTGCACCATTCTACGACAATTTCATAATACATAATAACATTGATAATTATGCAAATTACCTTAGAAGGGTAAACTTGATCGCGCTCGACCCCGACGCGTCTCAGAAATCGGGGAAGGAGTACAGCTACAGCAATGCACATCTAGACACTACTAGAGCGTGTAGGCGAGACACCTACTGCAGGTCGATCACCCAAAAATGCAGTCACGGGGGTGAGTCACGTGAGAAAAACCTCTTTTTTTTGACGCTCGGGGTCGCGGACGACCCACCGTACCGTTCCAGGGTTAAAGGAATTCTATTCTTTCAATATAGGAACGGTCCCAGCAGAAGCCCGCACAAGTATACCCAAGATAGTGTTGGAAAAAATTTGGCTACTGTATAATATATAATGTAGTTTTCTGTTTGCAGTAAGATCTCTATTGCAAATATACTGGCTACTCTTTAGTCATATACTGTAGTTCTAGCTGGCAGTTTGCAGTCCGCCAGAAGTCCGCCAACCGCTGATGGATCCCCGGATGTCGGCACACTAGGTCAGCCGGCGAACAAGATGTATATATGGCGGTTGGCAGCCGGCCCCAGCTGTCGGCAGATTGCCAGCTGCTGACAGGTCACTGGCCGTCGACCTAATAAGTGCTTAAAACTAACTACTGAATAATCATGCTATAGTTTTCTGTTTGCAGTATATACTATATTGCAAATTACTGGCTACTGTATAATTATATATAATGTAGTTCAGCCAGTGTGCTGCCATTGTGGCAAGCATGTGACTGCAGGGTCCAGCTGGCATGACACCGACTGGACTAGGAAGTATAAGACATATATTTGTGTATCCCACATTGAGTTTCCTGATCAGGGAAACACAAGGATAAAGGTTCTACTCTTTTAGGGTTAGAAGTGTAATACCACCAGTCCTTTAAAATATTTGATATTATAGGGTAAAAAGAAAACTGATTTCTAATCAGAATATTGAAGAAATTCTATTCTTCAATATAGGATTGGTTTCAGCAAACACCCGGGCAAGGATACCCAATATATATTAGAAGATAACTACTAGTCTAATATATACAATAGTTTTCTATCTGCGGTATATCCTATACTGCAAATATACTGACTACCTGTAAAATCATATACTGTAATTCAGCCGGCATATAGCCGGCATAGCTAGTCTCTGCCGGCACAGCCCGCATTCTAGCTAAAGAGAGAGAGACAGCACATAGTGAAGGCTGCCTTATTACTGTGTATGTATATAGTAATTAAGGATGTAAAAGTCTAATTTACTGCCTTTCTTCAGAAATAAGGTTTATATGGAAAGGTAGAATGTAATATTCAGGCTTTTATCCAGCCATAGTACTATTGGCAGCAGAGTCCAGCCGGCACCTAGCCGGCAGGCTAGCCCCCAGCAGCGCTAGTACAGTCGGCGTGCTGCCGGCTGAGTCAGCACCTATCTGTGCCGGCCTGGCCAGCCTACCGCCGACCAGAGTAATACCACAAAAACAGAATTTGTGGCCAGCAGTCATAGGGAGAACTGAAGAACCTTAGTGACAGAAGCGACTTCCCACCCACAGCCATCATGGCTGCTGGCAGTCGTCATGGCTGCCAACAGATGGCATGACTACTAGCAGCTTGCATAGCCGCCGGCAGCCGTCATAACCGCAAACAGTATGTAACACACATGATCGCCGGCAGCCAATATGGCCGCCAGCAGTTGTCATGGCTGCGTGCTGCTGGCATAGCCTCAGGCAGCCAGAAAACAGCTACAGAGAGGTACTCTAGCGAGCCCCCACAACCCACCGGCAATGGTGAGTTTGCAGGCTCAAAGAAAGGCAATGGCTCTGCCATCATAAAAGAACAGAGGGGAAGGGAAAATGGTCCTGTATGAGGGGTCGAAGGAACCGGCAAGTGCCAGTCCTACACCCCTTAAGAAACTCTGTTTCAGTATCGGCACTATCCGAGGTGGCAGGAGAATCATCTATTCTCCAGACTAGGGTCTGCCAATACAGTTAAGGGGACGGCAGCAGTGCCACCTCCTCTCAACAAGGGAGAAACAGAGTTCCAGTGCCGGCGCCTTCCTATGCCTCAGGAGTGTACTACTCTTTAGCCTAGGGTCCACGAACACAGGTCTAGTCTACTAGGCCACAAAGAGAAAGTGGTGGCATCATACAACCACTTCAGGTGCTGCCTAGGGAGGACTAGCCTCCTATGTCTGCAGCCTAGCCAGCAGGGGAATGACTATTCACCCTGCTGGGCAACTGTCGGCACAAGACTAAATACTCTGAGGTTCTGACCGAATCCTAAAACCTGCCATCTGCTGTTAAGGGAAGAGACAGAAAACCCTAGGCTAGTCATGCCTGAATTAAAACTTGAGGCACGACCCACTACGGTTGTAGCCTAAGGCTACACTCAAAGGGAAGAGAGATTACCCTTAAATCTCTACTAGAGACGAGTATCGGTTATATAAATTTTAGGAGATACCAATCTCCGATGAATTGATAACCAATACACGAGGGTAACCAGGGAAATATCGAAAATATACTATGTTGCCTAGGTTAGGTTACCTAGACAAAACGAGATCTCAGTTACCTAAATCACCGAAATTCTATCATATACGATCGACATAGAAAAAGGAAAATTATGCATATAATATCTTTACAAGTATAAATGGCCTAAATAGCTTTAAATTATTAACGCTATTTAAACCGGGAATATTGTTCTACTAACTAAATAACACATGCCTAACGAACGACAGCGCCCTTGGCTCCTCCGGTAACAGGCCTAGCTCCTAATCACAAAAAATTACACTAATTTCACTGTGAGACTGGAGCTAAATTACACACATTGTAAAGATTCAATACTCAACTTTCCAGAGGCGAAAGAAGCTGGAGATTGCATAATAATCCGTGAAAATCGATCAAAAATGTCAGATCAACAGGGAACACCATTGTGCGAAATCGCTATAGGATTAGGAAGGTCTGCCATCTTGGATATGGCGCTGTTGTGTAATCAATAGTAGTATGGGAACTAGGGTAACCTTGATACGGCTCCCCTTCTATTCTGCCACTTTCCCCCTTGAAGCGTAAACGCTATTTGGGGTGCAGATTATTATGTGGCGTGTCAAGAATACATCCTCTGATATTATGCGATATCCTTGAGAGAAAATTTAAGGATATTCGTGCCAGGAGTTAGAATTCTTGAGACCTAAAGGTAAAATTCTCTGGGAATATCATGGTAGTACATATAACCCTTAGGAAGCTACTTATAGGAACTACCAACAGGACGACATGGCTTGAGGCCAATTATATATATATATATATATATATATATATATATATATATATATATATATATATATATATATATATATATATATATATATATATATATATATATATATATATGTATATATATATATGACTGCAGAGTATTTTATTTTAGCATTTTATAGAAGCTATTAAAACATTCCACAGATCTAACGGAGTTGGGTGGTCGTAAAGGGGGACCTGGAAAGAAAGATTTTTCTTATTAAACGAGGAAAAAAGAAAAGGAATCTTCCATTTTTTTTCTTTGCCAAGCTTTCACAGGAGGGAGAGAAGAGTATATTATTATTATTATTATTATTATTATTATTATTATTATTATTATTATTATTATTATTATTATTATTATTATTTATATTTTTTATTATTCTTATTATTATCAACTAATTTACCACCCTTCTTGGAAATGCAGGATAGTATAAGTGTAAGGGGGTTCAACAAGAAAAATTAACCCACTAAGGAAAGGAAATTAAGAAATAAATAAACTACAGGAGGAGCAATGACAAATTAATAAGAAATATTTTGAGAACAGTAACAGCATTAACATAGAGTTGTCCTATTTAAACTATAAAGAGACACTTATGTTAACCTGTTCAACATAAAAACATTAACTGTATACTTGAACATTTGAAGTACCACCGATACAACTGCCTGATCAGGACGATCTTTATCTTGAGCGCGATTTTCTGGAACCTTTGGTGTTAAAAAAAAAAAAAAAGAATAACTATCCGATTATGAATAGCTATCATAAAAAAACAGTATTTAGGAGTTTATGTATTTATCAACTTTTTACTGTTTTCAAGTTTCACATTACTACTTGGAATTATTTGATTAGTAATTAAGGTCTCAAGAGGGTCTCGAGCTTTTATCGAAGATTACTAGTATGATATCAGTAGCTTGGAGCCTTTCTGAATTTCAAATATATAGGGTTTAAAATATTTTTCATAGGTTACACAATATACAGATAACTAAAAGGAGAAACCCCAACAACCAAGATTTCTTTATGTTATATATTTATTTATGAAAAAAAAAATTATTGACGTATACGTATTTTTCTTCATTAGTTGATCTGAAACCAACTTTTAAAATGAGTTACGAAGACAAAAATTTTCCTTATATCAAGCAACAACAAAGAGATTTTAGAATATCGCACATGCATATATATATATATATATATATATATATATATATATATATATATATATTCATATTTATATATAAATACAATATATATATATATATATATATATATATATATATATATATATATATATATATATATATATATATATATATATATATATATATATATATATATATATATATATATATATATATATATATATACATATACCAAAGGCACTTCCCCCAATTTTGGGGGGCAGCCGTCATCAACAAGAAACAAAACAAAAAAGGGGACCTCTACTCTCTACGTTCCTCCAGCCTAACCAGGGACTCAGCTGAGTTCAG
Source organism: Palaemon carinicauda (assembly GCF_036898095.1). Lineage (NCBI taxonomy): Eukaryota > Metazoa > Arthropoda > Malacostraca > Decapoda > Palaemonidae > Palaemon > Palaemon carinicauda. The sequence goes on along the minus strand of NW_027168915.1, from coordinate 190,052 downwards.
CTGGTACTGCTAGGGTGCCAGAGCCCAACCTCCCACATTTCCACCACAGACGAAGCTTCATACTGCTGAGTCCCCTACTGCTGCTACCTCCGAGGTCATCTAAGGCACCGGAGGAAGCAGCAGGGCCTACCGGAACTGCGTCACAATCGCTCGCCATTCATTCCTATATCTAGCACGTTCTCTTCCCTCTCTCACATCTATCCTCCTATCACCCAGAGCTTTCTTCACACAATCCATCCACCCAAACCTTGGCCTTCCTCTTGTACTTCTCCCATCAACTCTTGCATTCATCACCTTCTTTAGCAGACAGCCATTTTCCATTCTCTCAACATGGCCAAACCACCTCAACACATTCATATCCACTCTAGCCACTAACTCATTTCTTACACCCGTTCTCACCCTCACCACTTCGTTCCTAACCCTATCAACTCGAGATACCCCAGCCATACTCCTCAGACACTTCATCTCAAACACATTCAATTTCTGTCTCTCCATCACTTTCATTCCCCACAACTCCGATCCATACATCACAGTTGGTACAATCACTTTCTCATATAGAACTCTCTTAACATTCATGCCCAACTCTCTATTTTTTACTACTCCTTTAACTGCCCCCAACACTTTGCAACCTTCATTGACTCTCTGACGTACATCTGCTTCTACTCCACCATTTGCTGCAACAACAGACCCCAAGTACTTAAACTGATCCACCTCCTCAAGTAACTCTCCATTCAACATGACATTCAACCTTGCACCACCTTCCCTTCTCGTACATCTCATAACCTTACTCTTACCCACATTAACTCTTAACTTCTTTCTCTCACACACCCTTCCAAATTCTGTCACTAGTCGGTCAAGCTTCTCTTCTGTGTCTGCTACCAGTACAGTATCATCCGCAAACAACAACTGATTTACTTCCCATTCATGATCATTCTCGCCTACCAGTTTTAATCCTCGTCCAAGCACTCGAGCATTCACCTCTCTCACCACTCCATCAACATACAAGTTAAACAACCACGGCGACATCACACATCCCTGTCTCAGCCCCACTCTCACCGGAAACCAATCGCTCACTTCATTTCCTATTCTAACACATGCTTTACTACCTTTATAGAAACTTTTCACTGCATGCAACAACCTTCCACCAACTCCATATAAACTAATCATATTCCACATTGCTTCCCTATCAACTCTATCATATGCTTTCTCCAGATCCATAAACGCAACATACACCTCCTTACCTTTTGCTAAATATTTCTCGCATATCTGCCTAACTGTAAGAATCTGATTCATACAACCCCTACATCTTCTAAATCCACCCTGTACTTCCAAGATTGCATTCTCTGTTTTATCCTTAATCCTATTAATCAGTACTCTACAATACACTTTTCCAACTACACTCAACAAACTAATACCTCTTGAATTACAACACTCATGCACATCTCCCTTACCCTTATATAGTGGTACAATACATGCACAGACCCAATCTACTGGTACCATTGACAACACAAAACACACATTAACCCTGGATAGGTACGGTCCTCGGACACCCCTTTAAGGGTATACTCGGACGCGAACGACCCCGACGCCAAAACAAAATTCTTGAAAAATCAGTTTTTGCAGTAACCTCCTTTTTTCTTTTGCCAAAAAAAAAACTTCAATGAATGCTTAAAACAACTGTAAAGATAAATACTACTCATCTGCAGAAAAACTATTTATTATAAATATTTTAAAAAATTAAGTAGAAAAAAAAAGACCTGACATAAAAATTCATAAAAAAAAAGTTTATACATATATACACAAATCCTTTTAGGAAATGATTCTTGAATGTTTAGGACACATCTTGATGTATTTTGGATGTAGTCAGACCCATGGAGGTGAAGATCTGAAATGAGAAAAGAAGGGTAACTTTTTTTGGCCAAAAAAAATTGTCCAAATTTTATGAATTTTTTTGGGTACCCAAATGAAATAGGAAGTGGCTAATTTTTTTAGGGAATAAACATATGTTATCCTAAAATAGAAATATGTAAAAAAATCTTCATTATTTTGTAAATTACATTTATATCAGGGGCCATATCTAAAGGTAATTTTTTGAGTACTTGGAAATTTCGTAAAAAAATACATATATTTAATATATAATATGATATTTATGCAGGTAAAAATATACCAAAATATCACAAATTCTATAGGGAACAAGAATATATATAGATAGGGCAGCTTACGCTTCGGATATGTCCACAAAATGGCCGCCAACCACACTGACTCAGACTCCCTAATCTGCCACTTGAAATGTAGGAAGGGTATGTCAATTTCAAGGTGTTATTTACTAATCTAATTATTATTGGATATGCATAAAAATTGTATGGTGGGTTGCTGGATAATTGTCGATTATTTTACGACTATAAAATTAAAATTCTGACCCAAAAAATATTTTTTGAAGGGAAATAAAATCGAAAAAAAAAATGTAAAACAATATTTTAGCTAAAAAAATTTGATGATATTCAATCAAAAAAAAAGTAAACAAAATTTTCCGACAAATAAACATCTAGAGGAATCATTACTCTGTGATAGTTCCTTAGTACGTAGTAATTTTGAAAGAATTGGGAAAAAACGAAAAAAATGGCAATCACCGGAAAATCGAACACATACCTATATATACGCCATATCTGGCTAAAAAAAAGATAGGCATGGGTAGCCAGATCATCTAGAAACACTTTCCAACACTATAAAAATATAAGTTTTGCGACACTACTTGCCAATTCCTTACGGTAACATGACTAAGTAAAAAAATGCAAAACAAATAAAAAGGGGCACTCGTGGAAAAATGGCCATTCTAATATACGGCATTTCAGAAAAAAAAAAATTTCAGCCACGTGCTAGGTAAACCATCAAGGCATATTTTCCGACAAATAAACATATAAATGAAATATTACTCTGTGATAGTTCCTTAGTACGTAGTAATTTTGAAAGAAATGGGAAAAAACGAAAAAATGGCAATCACAGGAAAATCGAACACATACTTATATATACGCCATATCTGGCTAAAAAAAAAAATAGGCATGGGTAGCCAGATCATCTAGAAACACTTTCCAACACTATAAAAATATAAGTTTTTCGACACTACTTGCCAATTCCTTACGGTAACATGACTAAGCAAAAAAATGCAAAACAAATAAAAAGGGGCACTCGCGGAAAAATGCCCAACATTCTAATATACGGCATCTCAGATAAAAAAAAAAGACATGCACGTGTTAGCCCAACCATCAAGGCACACTTTCTAACACATAAACATGAAAAAAAAATCAATAATATACGGCAATTCCTTACTACGTAATAAATTTTTACAAATATTGAAAAAAAAAAAGAAATTGGCAACCGCAGTTAAATACCCAATATACCAATAACTACGTCGTATCTGACAAAAACAAAATCACGCATTGGTAGCCAGATCATCTAGACACACTTTTCAACATTAAAAAAGCAAAGGTTTTACGACACTATTTCGCAATATCTTACGGAAAAATGACTTGGCAAAAAAATTAAAAAAATTTAAAAAGGGACACTCGCGGTAAAATGCCCGACATTCTAATATACGACATCTCAGATAAAAAAAAAAGACATGCACGTGTTAGCCCAACCATCAAGGCACACTTTCTAACACATAAACATGAAAAAAAAATGAATAATATACGGCAATTCCTTACTACGTAGTAATTTTTACAAATATTGAAAAAAAAACAGAAATTGGTAACCGCAGTTAAATACCCAATATACCAATAACTACGTCGTATCTGACAAAAACAAAGTCATGCATGGGTAGCCAGATCATCTAGACACACTTTCCAACACTAAAAGGGCAAAAGTTTTACGACACTATTTGGCAATATCTTACGAAAAAATTACTTGGCAAAAAAATTAAAAAAAATTAAAAAGGGGCACTCGCGGTAAAATGGTCCTCGTGGTGATGAACGACATTTTAACTAAAAAAAAATTCATGCACATGGTAGCCAAACAATCCACCAAGACTTTCCACAACTGATAACCTATACAAGTTGCACCATTCTACGACAATTTCATAATACGTAATAACTTTGATAATTATGCAAACTACCTCAGAAGGGTAAACTCGGACGCGAACGACCCCGACGCGTCTCAGAAATCGGGGAAGGAGTACAGCTACAGCAATGCACATCTGGACACTACTAGAGCGTGTAGGGGAGACACCTCCTGCAGGTCGATCACCCACAAATTCAGTCACAGGGGTGAGTCACGTGAGAAAAACCTGTTTTTTTTTGACGCTCGGGGTCGCAAACGACCCACCGTACCTATCCAGGGCTAAACAATCTCACCAACCATTCAAGTAATGTCACACCCCCTTCCTTCCACATCTCAGCTTTCACACCATCCATACCAGATGCTTTTCCTACTCTCGTTTCATCTAGTGCTCTCCTCACTTCCTCTATTGTAATCTCTCTCTCATTCTCATCTCCCATCACTGGCACCTCAACACCTGGAACAGCAATTATATCTGCCTCCCTATCATCCTCAACATTCAGCAAACTTTCAAAATATTCCGCCCACCTTCTCCTTGCCTCCTCTCCTTTTAACAACCTTCCATTTCCATCTTTCACTGTCTCTTCAATTCTTGCGCCGGCCTTCCTTACTCTCTTCACTTCTTTCCAAAACTTCTTATTCTCTTCATATGACTGACCCAGTCCCTGACCCCACCTCAGGTCAGCTGCCCTCTTTGCCTCACGTACCTTGCGCTTTACTTCCACCTTTTTCTCTCTATATTTTTCATACTTCTCTATACTATTACTCTGCAGCCATTCTTCAAAAGCCCTCTTTTTCTCTTCCACTTTTACCTTCACTCCTTCATTCTACCATTCACTGCCCTTCCTCATGCTGCCTCCAACAACCTTCTTGCCACATACATCACTTGCAATCCTAAAAAAATTTTCTTTTGCTAACTTCCACTCATCCTCTAAATTACCAGTTTCTCTTACTCTCACCTCGTCATATGCCATTTTCAACCTTTCCTGATATTTACTTTTTACCCCCGGTTTTATTAGCTCTTCAACCCTCACTAGCTCCCTTTTACATCCACCTACTCTATTCCCCCACTCTTTTGCTACAACGAATTTTCCTTCCACCAAAATATTATCAGACATACCGTTAGCCATACCCCTAAACACATGCACGTCTTTCAATCCTCCAACATTCTTTTAGTTATCAACACATAATCCATTAATGCCCTTTCTACTACTCTTCCATTTGCCACTCTTACCCATGTATACTTATTTTTATCTTTCTTTTTAAAAAAGCTAGCACTTATTACCATCTCTTGTTCAACACACATATCTACCAGTCTCTCACCACTCTCATTTTCACCTGGTACGCCATACTTCCCAATGACACCTCTACCTCTCCAGCGCCCACTCTAGCATTTAAGTCATCCATAACAACTACATAATTCCTTCTACCCAGTCCTTCTACACACCTAGTTAATTCATTCCAGAACTCATTCCGCTCTTCTTCACTTTTCTCACTACCTGACCCATACGCACTGACAAACGCCCAACATTCCCTACCCAACCTAACCCTTACCCACATTAACCTAGATGATATCTCCTTCCATTTCACTACTTTACATGTCATCCATTCACTCAGCAATAAAGCCACACCCTCTCCCGCTCTTCCCCTTTCAATCCCAGACACTCTACCAGACATTTCACCAAACATCACTTAACTCGTTCCTTTCATCTTTGTCTCACACAAGGCCAATACATCCATCCTTCTACTTCTAAACATACTTCCAATCTCACATCTTTTACTCTCTATCGTACTACATCCACGCACATTCAAACACCCCAAAACTAGAGTGCGGGGAGCAGTCACTCTCCCCCCAGCTCCATCTCTTTGATGATGTCTCACAGGAATTTCAATTCAGGAGAGGGGGTTCCCAGCCCCCTTGTCCTGTCCCTTTTAGTCGCCTCTTACGACACGCAGGGATAACGTTGGCGCTATTCTAATTGTTTTATGCCCCCGCGGCCACACGGGGGCATATATATATATATATATATATATATATATATATATATATATATATATATATATATATATATATATATATATATATATATATATATGAACATATATCACAAGCACACGTGATTTTAATTAATGTAAATATCACCCACGAAATGCATTTAATACCGAATTCTATCTTGGGAAATACATATCCACTTGGAATTCATTTTATGGTAACAGCTTCTGGCCGGGTGGTGATTCGAACCACCACCTGTACGGCTAGAAACTATGCTTGGCAGGGACCCTACCGACTCAGCTATCAAGAGAGACTAAAAGTTTATGACAAGTCCCCCTACATATTCCTGTCGAATTCAGGATTCTGTTCATTAATTATGATTGTAAATATATTTCAATATATGTTTACTACATTTATACAGAAATAGCTGGCAAAGTAAGATCATTACCCCTATATATATATATATATATATATATATATATATATATATATATATATATATATATATATATATATATATATATATATATATATATATATATACAGTACATATATCTAAATGTATATATATATATATATATATATATATATATATATATATATATATATATATATATATATATATATATATATATACACAGTACATATATCTAAATGCATATATACATATATATATATATATATATATATATATATATATATATATATATATATGTGTGTGTATATATATATATATATATATATATATATATATATATATATATATATATATATATATATATATATATATATATATATATATATATATATATATATATATATATATATATATATTAGGTGTCTACCTGTTAGTTTGCGTAAAGAATTAGAATATTAATAAAAATCTGATGTTACTATTTTCTAAATTTGGACATCTATAATTCTACATGAAACAATTTTTGCTGAAAATACGTTTTTTTTTTTTTTTTTTTTTTTTGTCCTCTACCATCGAAAATTTTATTAATTATGATTGTAAATATATTTCATGATCATGTAATATTCAAAATTGGAATATTCACAAACCAACAACATTAAGTTCGATGACTCTAGCAACAGGGGGCCTCATGGAAACCTGACATTCGTATTTTCCAGCATCTCTCATCTGTGGGTATCTTATCCTCAGCATCCAGACATCGGATCCGGGTTTGTTCATGGCTTCGAATCGGTCGTCGTTGGTGAAGGTGATTCGACCCACTGTCAGTACCTGGATATCTTCATGTCTCACCCAGGAAACCTTTGAAGAAATGGTTTTTCAAAGGAAGGATTGACTCAAATAATAATTAGAGGAAAGTATGGCATTGTCATGCAATCAAGCCTTTGCATACCATGTGCATCAGATCAAAAGAACATAATATACGTCTAATTTAATTAAAGGATTGGTTCAAATGATAAGTAGTGCAAAGTATGGCCTTGCCATGTAACCAAACATTGGCATATCATGTGAATCATAATTTAGATATATGATATAGCCCATTTTTGTGAGAACTATAGTAGGATGATCGTTATGATGAGTAATTTATAGATTCATGAAATCAGACTAATTGAATATATAACACTGCCTGGATATGTTTCAATTAGATAATTGATTATAAATGTAAAGAGTATTACTGATAACATTCTGTTTGAATTAGGTGACGAACAACTTTGGTTTTAGGACAGGAAAAATGATAAAATACTATAGGTTATGAGAGTGACACATTTCCATTAAATATCTAAATAATACATAATTAGAAATATTATTTTTTTATTTAGCCAACAAATGACGAATTAAACATCATGGAGATCTAGCAAGTCATAGGCTGAAACTAAGATATTTCATATGGTTAACTTATTACTCCACAAATTGTTATTTATTTCCTTATTTCCATTCCTCACCGAGCTATTTTTATGTGTTGAACCTCTTGGGCTTATAGCATCCTGCTTTTCTACCACGGGTGAAAATTAGCTAATAATAATAATAATAATAATAATAATAATAATAATAATAATAATAATAATAATAATAATAATAAATGACTGGGTGAAATTTGAGGTGGAATAAACGCCAGTTTCCCCTGAAACAAGGTTTTTCCATGAATATTGAAAAATAATCTATATCAAATATATAACAACAAAAACAACAACAACAACGATAATAATAATAATAATAATAATAATAATAATAATAATAATAATGATAATAATAATAATAATAATAATAATTGGGTGGAACCGGAGCAGGAAGAAACGCCAGTTTCCCCTGAAACAAGGTTTATTCCATGTATATTGACAGATAATCTATATCAAATGTATATAATAATAATGATAATAATAATAATAATAATAATAATAATAATAATAATAATAATAATAACAATAATAATAATAATAATAATAATAATAACAACAATAATAATAATTATAATAATAACATACGGTCTAATTGCATAAATAAGTGGAAACTTTAACCTGAGAATATTTCGAGCTGAATGTAAATAGATTGTTAATAAAGAAAAATCCCCTCGAATTAAAAATCTCTCAGAAAAAGATTGTTAATCAAGAAAAATCCCATCGAATTAAAAACTTCTCAGAAATACCACCAAAACCGAAGTAAGTAAGTTAACTCACCGTTTTCGTCCCTAGATGCAGGACATGACAGTGAAGGTACACAGTCTTGCCTCTGATGACAGTGACGTTGGTTGCGGTTGTGTCGGCGAAGGAAGGAAGAAGATTGTTGTTGAATCTGGCTGGTGGGGTGAACAGGGCTGCCCCGCCTCCCAGGAAATGACTGATAGTTGTCGCGGTTGGCCCCACAGCTGGTGGGGAGCTGACGTTTACAGAAACGAAATGTCAGGATCTTTCTGCATTGGGTCTGGTCCAAAGAGCCTCCTCATTGAAGGATTTCACGCCTCTGTTATGTTGGTTATTGCTGTTGTCATCAACTGGGGACATTAAAGAATTCTGCCAGGCTCCTGCAGAGAATAGAGAGACAGTCTACTGTTACTTACAAGACATAACCAATATGGTATTCAAAATATATTTCTAATATTTATTGTTTTCTACTACTAGTACTAATACTACTACTACTACTACTACTACTACTACTACTACTACTACTACTATTATTATTATTATTATTATTATTATTATTATTATTATTATTATTATTATTATTATTATTATTATTATTATTATTATTGTCCGTGCTAGGCGGTATATCTTAGCAATCCATGTTTGCCAATGGTTATACTCGTATAAACGGATGAGAAACTTGGTGGAAGAATGAGAGCTTTGTGTGTGGAGGAAATCTCACCCAAAATCTCAATGAAGTCACTGGAAGCAGGGTGATGGATTGGATTTAAAGTGGTGGACAAACTGTCTCTTTGGCTTCTACTCTTGATGCCCCGCGGTTGATCTCACTAGAATTAGTATGGACCGGCAGGGGTCACTTGCCTTATGCAGATAAGCACTAGAAATTACAAGAAACTGGCTATCCTTTGATGTATCTAGCCATTGAATACTCTATGGATTTAGTTAGTCATGGAATGAGAAGATGACTGAATTGGTCCCAGTCCCGGGCCTAGAAGGGTGCTAAGAATCTCCCGGTTTATAAATACTAAGGAAAAATTTAAAATGTGTAACTGGAATGATAGAGCCATGAATCAGATTGGGAAGTTACAGCAAGTGGAGACCGAATTTATGAAATATGGTTCGGATGTCTTGGCCCTAAGTGAAAAACGTTGTAAGGGGATTTGTAAGGAAACTTTAGACCAAGGCAATATATATATATATATATATATATATATATATATATATATATATATATATATATATATTTATATATATATATATATATATATATATATATATATATATATATATATATATATATATATACACGATATATATATATATATATATATATATATATATATATATATATATATATATATATATATATATATATATATATATATATATATATATATATAGATATATATATATATATATGTATATATGTATACATATATATATATATATATATATATATATATATATATATATATATATATATATATATATATATATATATATATATATATATATATATATATAGATATATATATATATATATATGTATATATGTATACATATAGATATACATATATATATATATATATATATATATATATATATATATATATATATATATGTATATATATATATATATATATATATATATATATATATATATATATATATATATATATATATATATATATATATATATATATATATACACACACGAAGGCCAGATGGAGTTGAAAGAGAAGGGGTAGGAATGTTGATGGCACCAAGAGCAGAAGAGGCATTAACAAAGTGGAGAGCTGTAAATAAAAAGATTGTTACTAACAAAGGTCAAATCAAAGCAGTGCAATATGTGTGTTAGAGTTTGCTATGTCCAAAGAATGATTCCCTTGAAGTAAGGAAAAATTAATACTATGAAGAACTGCAGAGGATAATAGATGAGATACTAGAGAAACATATGAAAATTTTGATTAATGACTTCAATGCTTAAGTTGGAAGAAATAATCAAGGGACAGAGAATGTGTTGGGCGTCGATTGTGTTGACAAAGTTGCAAATAAAAATGGAGAACATTTCATAAGTTTCTGTTCAGCAAACAATATTGTCATAGAAGGTACTATTTTTTTTCAACACAAGAACATCCAAAAGTATTCATGGACTTCACCATATTGAAATTACATAAATCAGATAGATCACATTACCATTAGTATAGAAAGAAAGGAGACTCTCATGTAAATAAGTGCAGATATTGATAGTGATCTTTAGCTCCATATTGCCACACTGAAATTAAAACTGCGAAACACCCAAGAGATAGATGGATAGAATACCTAGGTTGGATGCAACTTAGATTTTAGAACAAGGCCATAGAGGAATATTTGCAATTCAATGTAGGAATTGATTTGCAGTCTTAGAGATTTAAAGAAAATACAATTAATGAAGAATATTGTGATATTAGGAACATATATCAGTCAGTTGGTAGTGAGATCTTGGGACACGCATTTACAATGAGAAAGCCATGGATATCGAATGATACTGGGAATACTATAAAAAATAAGATAAATACAGAAATTGATGGTTGAAGGTTTTCAAGGAAGTGATGAAAATTACAAAGTAGAGCATACTAAGTATTCCAATATAAATAGTGAGGTCAAAAGGAAAGCCAGGAATAAATGGAGAGAGTATTTAAATAGTAAAGCAGATGAGGCTGACAAAGCTATGAATTCAGTAAGTGGTTATGGTGTAAGAATTGCTCAAAGAATTATTAATGAAATTGCGACTGTGGTAAAGAAGAAAAAACATATACCAATCAAAAAGAGAGATGGCTTTGTAATAGCAACAGAAGAAGAATGAAAAACGACGTTGGATGGAACACTTTACTGAGATTATGAATAGGACACATGAAGGGAATAATTTGATTTATATACCTGAAGCTGATGATGACCTTGATGTTACCAAGAATTAATTCTGTGTGTTTGGAGTCAATGCTATCGAAAAAAAAACTAAAGAGATGGAAAGCCTCGGGATACTATGGAATAACTGCCATGATGATGCTGGCCTAAAACGAAGTGACTCCCAGACTACTTATAAGATAATTTTGTAGAATGTGGCATAAAGAGGCAAAACCTGACGAATGGGAGTTAGGAGTGTTGGTGAAAAAAGAAAAAGAAAAAAAGACTTGACTGATTGCAATAACTACAGAGGAATAACACTTACGTCTTTTGTTATGAATATATATAGTATGCTTATGCTAAAGAGACTGAAGAGAAATATTGATGAAAAGCTGAGAGATGAACCAGCAGGATTTAGAAAAGGTAGAAGTTGCACTGACCAAATTTTCATTTTGACACATGTTATACAGTAATACATAAAATAAACAAATACCCCTTCGATGACATTTGTAGACTACAAGAAAGCCTTTGATAGTGTGCACTGGCCAATCTTGTGGAGTCTTGCGTTATTATGGAATTCTTCTTAAATATGTAAATTTGATTATTCTAGTGCAAAGTTAAAATTAATGGTGTCTTATTAAATGAATTTCCAGTGAACAGCAAGCAGAGTACTCCAGGGATTGTGTTGTCACCTATGTTGTTTATCCTCCTTATGGATTTTTTAATGCGTAAAACAGTCTGAGGGAATGGAGAAGTATTGGACTGGATTGGCGATAAGAATTTCGCAGAACTAGAGTGTGCTGATGATGCTGTCCTTGTTACCAGAAAACCACAGGATTTGCAATGCTTGCTTACCAGAATCCATGAAATATCACGTGAGGTTAGGCTGAAGATAAATAGAAGAAAGACAGAGATGATGAGGACGGAGTATGCAATGAAATATGAAATATCATTGGAAAGAGAAATAATTAATGTGGTAGAATCATATAAGTATCTAGGAACTATGATCTCTAATACATGGTTTTTAGAATTGGAGTTTGGTGAAAGATTGATAAAAGCAAATCAGAAAATGGCTAGGTTGAGCAGAATCTTGAAATCAAATCGTCTGAAATTATCGAAATCAGATCGGTGTTACTGTACGGACATGAGTCATGGTATGATAATGAAACAATCTCCCAATAGATTTGGTAGATTTCTGAACAAAACACTAAGAAGGGTACTGGGAGTTAAATGGCAGGACAGGATTAAAAATGAAACTATAAGAGAGATTACTAGAGCGCAATATGTGGATGAGATCATGATGAGGGGTCAAGGCATGTTCTTCGCACTCCCCAAGAGAGACTAGTTCACCAAACGTTCAGCTGTACTCCACAAGGTACTAGAAGAGTTAGAAGACCAAGGCCTATATGGCTGAGGACTATATAGTGGAAAATAAGATATAATGAATGGAGATATATTGAATTAAAAGCTCAACATCGAGACGGCTGGCGAAATCTAACTGAGGCCCTTTGCGTCAAGAGGAGTAGGAGGAGATGATGATGATGATGATTATTATTATTATTATTTTTATTATTATTATTATTAGTAGTAGTAGTAGTAATAGTAGTAGTATATAGTGGTTAAGGATATTTTTAATGCCAAAAAATATTATTGCAACCCCAACAACCCATTTTGTGAATACTAATAGTAAACGTTATTAATGAAAAAACAAAAGAAATACTGGATCATCTAATTAGAAGCTATTTGGAAGATATTTGGAATTTTACTGCATATTTTATAACATTTAAATCAATAACATAATAGTAGTAATCGACTACCAATATGACCAAATGACAATACTTGCCAATATTGATATCAAGTGATGCTTCGATATTCATGTTAACTTGCTCCTAAGCCATTAAATGAAACATCTGGAATTCTGATTGCTATCATGATATTGGAACAGTGCCATTGCATTACTCAGAGAGAGAGAGAGAGAGAGAGAGAGAGAGAGAGAGAGAGAGAGAGAGAGAGAGAGAGAGAGAGAGAGAGAGAGAGAGAGAAACTGCTGGAATGGATCTGATCAATAACTTATTCTTGTGGAGATAAAATGTTCTGATTGAATTTATCTGTAAATATGGTACGCTCTGTAAGTATAAACGTTTAACAATTATATAATAAATGTTAAGCAGGAACATTGTGTACGCTATACGAATATGATAGTACACGTGGATACACTGAGGACATACAAACTGATATTATCTAAGTAAGAGAACCAAAAACGTAAGCTTTATTTTGATCATTCAATTGTAACACACTTCCTTGTTTTTATATTGTCGTATTTAAATTTGTGAAAATTTAAAGCATAAAATCCTAATGAATCATAATAAAACAACCATTAAATGAAAAAAGCTTCCTTTCAATTTATATAATCATACATGGCTTAAGATCAGTTTGCGTTAAACCAGAACCAGGGTCCAAAGATGGTGAAAATTTTTTAGTGTTATTTTTGAAACTACCTAATGATAAGTGAACTTAACTACTGTATAATGACACACCTAACCACATGCTATTAATAATTATGATAATAATTGTTCCATTGAAAATAATCCTGTTCACCTAACCTATTTTTATTCAATAATGCAATAGACAGATTTATAAAGTCTGATACACTTCTAAATTTATCGTTTTGTATATCACATTAGAGGAACAAGAATGCAATAATTCCCGAATTCATAAGAGCAGACCTTGAAAAACATGTGAAATTAAAGAAATTTCTAGAAACAGAGGAATATGAAAGGTCTGGTCCTCGGTTTATAGTTCAAATATTACTGATCTATTTTGGCATTCTTGTTGATTTCGAAGTATTTTACATCTTTTATTTATATCTCATATTGTATATTTGCTATTCACTTGTTTACGTTCCTAAGTTACTTTCCCTATTGGCTCCTTTGAGCAATAAGCATTCTGCTTTTTCAATCAAGGCTATAGCTTAGCTCAAAATGATAACAATAACTGTTAACTGCAATTGTAGTTGCACTTAGCAGTTAGGTTCAGACTTCTTTTGAGCTTCCGGTGGCATGGTCGGAAGTGGCCTTCGCTCTCATTTGAAGGGGCCCGGGTTTGATTCTACTATGAGATAGAAATGTATTTCTATTTGAGCACGTTATTGTGTTGACTTTCATCCATAATGACTTAATGGGCGAATTTTGAATTAAAACCTATCAATTGTGTCCCTAGGTGGGCTGGGAAGTTGGGGAAAACTCGCTGGTAAGAGACAAATGTCTCGCCCGGCAAATCCTGAATTGGCGATAAGAGTTAGGTCCTGACTTCTTTTCAGCCTCTGGTGGCATGGTTAGGAGCGACCTGGCCTTTCATTTGAAGGGGCTAGGGTTCAATTCCTGTATAAGATAGAATTTTATTTTTATTTGAGTGCGATTTTGTGTTGACTTTATATATATATATACATATATATATATATATATATATATATATATATATATATATATATATATATATATATATATATATATATATATATATATATATATATATATATATATATATATATACACACACACACACACACACACACACACACACATATATATATATATATATATATATATATATATATATATATATATATATATATATATATATATATATATATATATATATATATATATATATATACACACACATATATATATATATATATATATATATATATATATATATATATATATATATATATATATATGTATATATATATATATATATATATATATATATATATATATATATATATATATATATATATATATATATATATATATATATACACACACATATATATATATATATATATATATATATATATATATATATATATATATATATATATATATATATATATATATATGTGTGTGTGTGTGTGTGTGTTTATATATATATATATATATATATATATATATATATATATATATATATATATATATATATATATATATATATATATATAACTCACATAATTTTCTCTCCCTTCTCACACAAGTATTTACTTTTTCATGGGTTTCTACCGGCATGATGCGCCCTCCTGCCGTAACTGGTACTCTGTCTATTTCCCTTCAAATGTATATGCTGTTATTCATATTATAGTGTGACGGGCTGAGAGAGGAGTTGTGAACTCAAAGGCAGATTGAAAACGACTGAGTTATTTAATAAGGAACATTCTTCTTTATATACAAAACCTCAAGGCAACAGGACATGACCTGTTCGAGAGACAGATAATGTTACTGAGCAACACGGAGATATGATCATTCAGGTTCTTTTTAGTGCGAGGGAAGAGCGCAGATACAAGCATAATATATACAAAATAATTATGTACAATTGTGTGACACACGGTTGGTACATAGCTCCCCCCCTAAAAATGACATACTGTACATGTTAAATAGGGCGCCCTGATCTAGAGAGGCGAACTGTAGGCGGGTCATCTGGCAGAAGATAAGCAGGTTTTAGACGATCAATGGAGACCCAGTCTTCTTTGCCCCGAATGTTTAGGAGGAATGCTTTCGGACTGCGTCAGATCACAAGGAAAGGGCCCGTGTAAGGGGGCGTTAGTGGTGGCTTGCTGATGTCGTTGCGCAGGAAGCCGTGCGTTGCAGAGTGCAAGTCCGTTGGTATGTGATGCTTCGCTGGGGGCTTGTAAGTCTGGCGGCACGGAGTAAATTTTCCCACGACGTGACGTATGCGCTGGAGATCGTCGGAGGAGGTCGTAGAAGGAAAAAATTCGGCAGGGACGACCAACGGGTCGCCATACACCATTTCGGCTGCCGAGACGTCGAGGGCGTCTTTAGGAGTGGTCCTTAGTCCAAGGAGGACCCAGGGAAGCTGAGTAAACCAGTTGCAATCCTTGCAGCGGGACATCAAAGCTGCTTTAAGGGTGCGATGAAAACGTTCAACCATTCCATTGGCAGCGGGGTTGTAGGCCGTTGTCTGATGTATGGTGATGCCCAGGAGATTCGCTAATGACGTCCATAATTGAGAGGTGAAAGTTGTTCCCCTGTCAGAAGTAATATGCTCAGGGATACCGAATCTTGAAATCCATCCAGAGAGTAAGGACGATGTACATGAGGCGGACGTTGCATTTTCCATGGGAATGGCTTCAGGCCAACGAGTGGAGCGGTCAATGACGGTAAACAGGTAACAATGTCCTTGTGATGTAGGTAGGGGGCCTAAAACGTCGACGTGAATGTGTGCGAAACGACGCTGAGGTTGAGGAAAGGTGCCCACTCCTGAATCCGTGTGTCGATGTACTTTGGAAGTTTGGCAGGAAGTACACGCACGGACCCAATCCTTAGCGTCCTTAGAAATGCCGTGCCAAATGAACTTTGCCTTCAGCAGCTGTGCAGTAGAACGGCAAAAGGGATGTGAAAGGCCGTGGATGAAATCAAACACCTGTCGGCGCATGGGAGCAGGAATCCAAGGTCGCGGTCTACCAGTACTGACGTCACAGAGGAGGGTGGTGTTGGAGTCTTCGAGGGGAAAATCCTCCCAAAGGAGGGACGTGCAGGATGTCCTACAAGCTTGATACTCTGGATCCTGTCGTTGGGCTTCAGCCAAGGCGTTGTAATCCAATCCAAGTTGAACGGCAGCCAACGTGTTTCTTGACAGGGCATCGGCAACGGGATTCATCTTCCCAGGGACGTATTGGAGGGTGCAGTTGTATTCAGCCACGGCGGAGAGATGTCGGCGTTGACGGGCGAACCAGGCGTCAGACTGTCGAGTGAAGGCGTGCACCAGAGGCATGTGGTCTGTGCGAATGACGAAGGGCGTACCTTCTAAGAAATGGCGAAAGTGACGGACAGCCAAGTGCACCGCCAGCAATTCTCGATCGAAGGTAGAATAACCCGATTCTGCCTTGGACAGTTTTCTGCTGAAGAAGGCCAATGGGCGGGGCGAGCCTTTGACCACCTGCTCGAGTACTGCACCAATGGCGACGTCACTGGCATCGGTGGAGAGAAGGAGAGGGGCGTGTGGGATAGGAAAAGTGAGAGCCGCAGCAGTTGATAGGGCCTTCTTTGCATTGCAGAAGGCTGCTTCTTGAAGGGGAACCCCACTTCAGGTCCTTTGGCTTGCCCTTGAGGGAGGCGTAGAGGGGAGCAAGAGTGGCGGCAATGGCTGGCAGAAAACG
The DNA here is from genome assembly GCF_036898095.1 of Palaemon carinicauda. NCBI lineage: Eukaryota > Metazoa > Arthropoda > Malacostraca > Decapoda > Palaemonidae > Palaemon > Palaemon carinicauda. The sequence goes on along the minus strand of NW_027168915.1, from coordinate 172,338 downwards.
GTGATAATAGTTGATCATGCCCAAGAATTCCTGCAGAACTTTGACGGTCGAGGGCGTGGGGAAATTCTGAACGGCTGCTACCTTCTCAGGGAGGGGATGGACTCCTTCAGGAGTGATACGGTGCCCTAAGAACGAAGTGCCAAAGGTACACTTGTCGTACCGGACTACACGGCCGTTTTGTTGCAGGCGGTCGAGCACGATGCGCAGGTGACGGAGGTGTTTCTCTTTTGAGGAGGAGAACACAAGTATGTCGTCCACATAACATACACAGAAAGGGAGGTCCCCTAAGATGCCATCCATGAGACGTTGAAACGTTTCCCCAGCATTACGAAGGCCAAAACAGGAGTAATTGAAGGTGTATGTGCCAAACGGAGTGGTGATGGCGGTCTTGGGGATGTCTTCTGGGTTCATAGGCACCTGATAATACCCCTTCAGGAGGTCGAGCGTAGAGAAAACCTTCGCTTTGTGCAGGTAGGAGGTTACATCGGCAATGTTTGGGAGGGGGTAGTGATCCGGTTCTGTTTGCATGTTCAGGCGCCTGTAATCCCCGCACGGACGGAGGGAGCCGTCTTTCTTCAGAACGATGTGTAAGGGTGACGACCATGGGCTGGAGGCCTTTTGGCAAAGGCCCATTTTCTCCATTTCGGCGAACGTCTGTTTGGCGGCTGCCAATCGTTCCAGTGCTAGACGTCTGAATTTTGCGAAGACTGGGGGTCCCGTCGTCTTGATATGGTGATAAATACCGTGCTTGGCAGGAACCGTGGGTGTTTGGCGAAGTTCTGGACGGAAAACTTCCGGGTACGACGTGAGGAGGTGGGCGTAGGCATCCGTGGGTGCGCTGATGTGGAGAGCTAAGTTAGAGGGGGCGGGTTGAAGAGGTGTCGACAAGTACGAGTCTGCGTTGACCAATCGTCGGTGGGCGACATCGACCAGAAGGTGGAAATGAGAGAGGAAATCCGCACCGAGGATTGGCATTGTGACGTCAGCAACGAGAAACTTCCAATTGAATTTACCGTTTCCGAACGATAATGTGAGGTTCTCGTAACCGTAGGTGGGTATCGCAGATCCGTTGGCAGCTACCAAGCGGACGTTGGCAGATGTAGACATACTACGTTGTGCCTTGAAGAGTTTCCTTGGCAAAAGAGAACGACAAGCACCCGTGTCTACCAAAAATCGCACGCCCGTTCCTGCATCCTGTAAAAAGAAAAGATTAGAAACATGGGAGGCCACCGCCACAAGCGATGGCCTACTTACACGTTTTTTTGGCCACTGACAATCTTTGGCACATTTCTTCGCGGTTGCCCCGAATCTAAAGTGGTAGTAGCAAAACTGCGGCGGATGGGAGGTAGTAAGTGGCTGTAGAAGTCGTTCGTTGGGGCGCGAGCGACTGGTGGGTGGTGGGCGGCTTTGTCGCCGCTTCGGCACGTCACGGGGTAGGCGTGTATGTCCTACGGCATTCATGTCAGCTTCGGTTGACGTTGAATAGGCATCCTCGTCGTCAGGGGTGGAGGCGTTGATGGAGGTCTTGAAGTGGCTGTCCATAAGGGCGTCGGCTTTGGTCATCAAGTCCTTTATGGGTAAACTATCGACATCGTGTATGGCAGCGCACACAGGTTCAGGTAAACGGCGTATCCAAAGGGCACGGAGTAGGTTCACCTCACGAGGAGAGCCGTCTGCGGCAGGTTGAAGGCGAGCGATACTGGTCATTTCCCTGAGGGCAAGCGAAGCCCTTTGGTCCCCCAACAGTTGTTGCGAGAGCTGAAAAAGCTTTGCTATATGGGCGGCTGGCGACGGCGAGTACTGCTGCAGAAGGTATGGTTTGAGGTCGTCATACGCTATTGGGGTGTCTCCTTGTTCACAAAGCCAGTCGGATATTTCTGGGAAGGTGTCCTCGGGTATCGCCGCGAGAACATAATCCGCTTTGGTGGTTGAGTGAGTCACGCCCCTGATACGAAAGTGGACTTCAGCGCGTTGAAAACCAAGCGAACGCTTCTCCGCTAGCGAACGGTGAAAGTTTCAATGGAGCGGCCGCAGTAGCAACTGCTGTGGTAGAGTCCGCCTCTGTCATATTACCAACGATGGAGGGGCGAGGGAGGTGGGGGTGGAAGGCGGTGGGAGCGAGTCGACTTCCGGGGTCACCAATGTGACGGGCCGAGAGAGGAGTTGTGAACTCAAAGGCAGATTGAAAACGACTGAGTTATTTATTAAGGAACACTCTTCTTTATATACAAAACCTCAAGGCAACAGGGCATGACCTGTTCGAGAGACAGATAATGTTACTGAGCAAAACGGAGACATGATCATTCAGGTTCTTTTTAGTGCGAGGGAAGAGCGCAGATACAAGCATAATATATACAAAATAATTATGTACAATTGTGTGACACACGGTTGGTACAATAGGCAAGGCGAGTGTTCCCTACGTATTTGGAATACCCAAGGTAGGTATTATAAAAGATTTTGTGCAAACTTCACAGAACCCACAAGAAAGTTGACTTTTGTTGTATGTGATGCCCGTGGTTTATTTTCCTCCTAGCATATCGAGGGTGATGAGTGTCGCTGACTGTGGTGGGTTCGAGGAGCTTCCTTGTTTTAGAAGCGAAACGCTGGCTTCTGTGTCGATCAGCACTCTGATCGACATGTATGGTAGATCCACCCTAACCGCTAGGATTTCAAACCGATAGGCTGGATCCAGATATGGTCAGCACGAGGTAACCACACCACTTGCAATACCATCGGCCCCTGCTGCTGTCTCTAGAGCTGCGATGGTGAGGTTGGGGTGCCAAGGGAGGTGCCACTGCCTGCATGGCCGTTGAGTCCCCGTAAATTGTACCAAGGCTGTTCGTACTTTCTGCTTCACTGACTGATGCTGCTGTCATGCGGAGAAGCTTAGGTCTCCCTCATCTTAACCTTCTTCTAACACCTTTTCCTTGGATATTTTGAAGGAGTTGGTGTACCGCAGCCCACTAGCTCTTGCATTTTTTACTGGGCATTCTCGAGACAGATGACTGTAGGCTAGACATATATAACAGCGGGGAGATCCTGGTTGGGGCAATCCAATCATTTGCACCCCTCTCCCCCATACAACCCACATCTAATGACTTTTCTCACCTGCGGATAAAGTTAATTTCTTCACGTCTAGTTACCATTTTGTTTGCATCAGAGTTCCTTCTGAAATTCATAAGCTATTCGTCTTCTGCCTCATATCTAGATGCCATTCCGCTTGAAATGGTGTTTCTTATATTCATCTGCTCTTCGTCTTTGGCTTCCCATACAACTGTCATTCTGCTTTTATTAGTGTTCCTTCTTAAATCCATCTGCTCTTAATTTTCTGCTTTAAAACTAGCTGCACCATTGTACTCGCATAAGTTATTCTCTGTTCTTCATCCTTTGCCTTACGACTATCTATCATTATTCCCGCATTTGTTTCCCTCGGTTAATTCCTCTCCTCTTCTGTTTACTGCCATCTTTTTCTTTTCTCCAAATTTGCTTTACTGGATTTCCCGAGTAACCACTTTTTTAGGTGGCATCATTTTGCAGAAAAAAGAAAAAAAAAAGATTACATAAGACTTAACCATTAAATATTCTGTAGAATATCCTTTTCGGTGACATCCTTTTGTAGAAAACGGGAAACAAATATAAAAAATACATTGGAGTCAATAATCAAATACTCTTTTTTTTGTACATTTTCTCACATGGAAAGTAAAAACAGTGTATGCTTTTATGGGAAAAGGAACCCCGCTTTTTTAGGATAAATTTTATATATTATAGCCCCAAATAATCTCCCATGTCTATATAATAAGTGTTAAAATTCAATACAATTGTTTCATTATTATTGAATACAGATTTAAGGAGTTTGTAATTATGGGCTCCGTAGACCCCCAAGACGGTTCTTCATCAAAATAAAAATAGAGACGTTATACAGTATATCTCAATTGTGAATGACTATTCTTAAAAGTTGAAAAATTCTTGGACACCTGATTTCGGGAAATAGAGTTCAGGGTGTCTATAATTATGGGGCCCGAGAACCTCCATTGATCAAAATGGAAGTAGCGCCGTTAGCCTTTTCGATGAAAATGACATAAGAATCAACTCATAGATATTCTGTAAGTTCCTTGTACAATTTTCTTGTATTGAACAACACCTGTGAACACGAAGACATACACACACAATCACCAGCATTATTAGTACAGTGGAACCTCTACATACGAATTTAATCCGTTCCAGAACCAACTTTGGATGTAGAAAATGTTTGGATGTCGAAACGAATTTTCCCATAAGAATACATTGAAATAGGATTAATCCGTGGTTGAGCCCAAAAAACTATGATAACTTCTTAATAAACTACTACACATAATTTTCCCATGAGAATAATGAACACTAAATTAGATAATAGACATAAATAAGAAGAATAGACATGTAAATAAGAAGAATTAGCAAAAAATTATAAATAAGAAACGGGTTTTTAGCGTCACTTTACCTTAGAAACTCCAGCGCAGGTGTTGTTCGTCTACGCTACGCAGAGAGGAGACGGACGGACGGCGAGGAGGTAGAGAGGTTAACTACGATAAACGTAACACTACCGTAACTTATGCTAACTTACACTAAGTGAACTTTAACATAACTTAGCTTATTTTTTTTTATTTTTATATTTTATATTTTTTTTTTACATTTTCTTTTTTTCTTTTTAATGATTACGTAATTTTAATCACTATCACTTACATTCAAAATTGACTAAATTTCTTTTGCTTCACTCTTTTCCGTTTTCTGTGTTTCACTTTCTTCCGCTTCACTCTCTGCCGTTTTCTTCGGTTCACTTACATCCTCTTCATCGCGAGTTC